>NC_052501.1:46298396-46437639 GCF_016617805.1 Bactrocera tryoni
GTTATGACGTTTGTTTGCAGTGTTTTCGCATTAGCAAAGGGGGTACCCATAGTGCACTAAAAGTTTTGAAAAAAGTGGTGAGTAGCCCCACATCCCTAATCAGGTTCCAATAGTTCATATCTCCCAAACCATTTAAGCAGGAGACAACCGCTCAAGATTAATTAACATAAGAACTTCAAGCCGACAAACAGCGTGAAAAATGGATAAAATCGGATAATAACCCCGCTCGCTCCCCATAAAACGGTACTTTCTAAAACTACTAAAAGCGCAATAAATCAATAACTGAATACACCAGAGACATTACCTTTTATCTCCGAGATGGCTTGAGACAGCTTTATAGAAGCCCGGGTCAAATTTGGACAATGCGGGTGGCGTTGTTATTATTTTAAAATTCTTATGTAACTGTGCAAAATGGTAGAAATTAGACTACAACGACACCTATGTATTTCCCATATAACAAAATTTTGAATTCCATTTGATTCTTTCACTTTCCGGTGGCCCGTCTTTTTTCCGAGGGGTCATCGGAAATGGCGTCGCAATGGCGGAGTTCAAAATTTTTTTTACAAAAATTTCAGAATTTCTTTGGTAATAATGTAAGTTTGTAACAATAAAACACTCTAATAATATAATAATTTTTTATATGAGAAAAAATTGTATATAACAATATAAAGTCTTGCACGAACAGCATTTAAGGGGGTATTCTGGTCTAGAAGCATGAATTTCAGCTAATTTTTAAAGTGTCGTAAAAAAAGGCAATTAATATTTTTACTATCCAGTTTTTTATTAGTTATTTGTTAATTTTAGAAAAGTACAGAAAAAAATTAAAAACTAAAAAAAGTAAAAATTTCAAAATTTATGAGCTGACGAAGTGGGGGGTCTCTAAAAATTTCCACGTTACCATACCCATGATTTCAACCCTCCTAGTTATCTGAAACTAAAAAAAAGGATTATTAATCTAGAATAATGTCGCAATGGCTGGAACTACGGAAAAGTGGGAAAAATTTGTTTCACAAAATGGCGACTGCCTGAAAAAAAAAGTTTTTTTGGATCACTTTTTCTGACTATTTTGAATTTTTTAAAAATAATAAAAATACAAATTTGAGGATGGGGCTAGTTCCAACCAGAGACAAGCCTATAAAGAAGACTCTATAAAAATTTCAAACGAATCGGTCCAGTAGAACCTGAGAAATCGTGGGTATCACTCCGAAAAAGTCAGTTTTGAGAAAACGCGTTTAAGGTTTAGGAGACAATTCTAGTGAACGCGGCGCCACGTCACAAAATCGGCTGTATCTCCGAAAAAAAGTCGAATTTTGAAAAATCCTTCCAGGGTCATATTTTTGAAAGCCTAAACTTTCAAGATATGCAAAAAAATCGATTTTTTTAAAATCCTAGACAAGAATACCCCCTTAATCTTATGACCAGAAAGTATCCAAATCGTACCGAACTGTTCTATCCGAGTAAGTATCGAATATGTGAATATTGGTATCTATAGTTGACTTCTATCTTTGAGATATATGTATATAATAATATATATGTTTGTATGTAAAAAATGGGTTGAATAATGCCAATACATTATATATGTACTATATATACTTATTAGCTTAATATACTAGATCTAATATACAAATTTTCGAATTTCCGGGTAACTTTACTCCATGAGATTGGTGACTGTATGTGAGGTACCTTGATGAAAGAGTGGGAGTATTATTTTATAGTCCATGCCGTCTTAATTTCACCTCAATATAAGTCAAGAAGAAACCAAATATGATTTTAAATTATTCATTATTTCATCGAATAATAGATGTGTAGCTCTTTTGCAAAATTTTCTAATTCAAAATATTTTCAGCACATGACTGAGTTACCCGGTCAATGACCTTGCAATTTTAGCCCTCCCTTACTCGTTTTCACAGACTTTTTACACGGTGCATAGTCTTGCTGAAACAACACTTTCCTTTTCATTAGATGCGGCCGAGTTTTGGCGATTTTACCTTGAAATGGTCCAATAACTTTCTTGTAAATCTTGGGTCTATTACGCTTGAACATCTTTAAGTAGTGCTTCGAATCATCAACTCGTCATTGTTTTTGATTAAAAGAGAGCTTGTGGTATTCACTTTGCGCAAGGCTTTCTTATACCCAAACATTCGTAAGTCCTAAAACTAAAAGAGTCAGATATAGGGTTATATATACCAAAGTGATCAGGGCGACGAGTAGAGTCGAAATCCGGATGTCTGTCTGTCCGTCCGTCCGTCCGTGCAAGCTGTAACTTGAGTAAAAATTGAGATATCATGATGAAACTTAGTACACGTATTTCTTGGCTCCATAAAGAGGTTAAGTTCGAAGATGGGCAAAATCGGCCCACTGCCACGCCCACAAAATGGCGGAAACCGAAAACCTATAAAGTGTCATAACTAAGTCATAAATAAAGATATTAAAGTGGCACAAAGGATCGCATTAGGGAGGGGCATATTTGGACGCATTTGTTTTGGAAAAGTGGGAGTGGCCCCGCCCCCTACTAAGTTTTTTGTACATATCTCGGAAACTACTATAGCTATGTCAACCAAAGTCTACAGAGTCGTTTTCTTTAGGTATTTCCATATACAGTTCAAAAATGGAAGAAATCGGATAATAACCACGCCCACCTCCCATACAAAGGTTATGTTCAAAATCACTAAAAGTGCGTTAACCGACTAACAAAAAACGTCAGAAACACTAAATTTTACGGATTGAAATTGCAGAAGGAAGCGCCCACTTATGGACCAAAAACCATATCTCAGGAGTTACTCCACCGATTTCAATGAAATTCAGTATATAATATTTTCTTAACACCCTGATGACATGTACGAAATATGGGTGAAATCGGTTCACAACCACGCCTTCTTCCAATATAAAGCTATTTTGAATTCCATCTGATGCCTTCTTTGTATAATACGAGTATAAACATTAGGAACCAATGATGAAAGCGGAATAAAACTTTACAAAAATACGGTATTTGAAAAATATGTAAATGACGGATAATGAAATCTCGATTATCACTTTACCATGCGAGAGTATAAAATGTTCGGTGACACCCGAACTTAGCCCTTCCTTACTTGTTTTGTAATACTGTTTTTTTAATACATTTACGATTTCGTTGAACAATGAAGTTTAACCCTTTGACTACACTATGTGTTCAATAAAGTTTTGCCAATATCTGGAAGGAATTTTCGCCGGCTTTTGATCTTTGCAAGTTGCGTGGGTACAAAATGATCGCTTACACCCAAACTTAGCCCTTCCTTACTTGTTAATTTTATACTAATCCGACTGTTCATAAGACTTTACTTGTGGAAAATTCTACATACGAGTATAGGTATAGTATACTTTTTAAAATTAAATTTATAAATTTATAAACTGTTAGAAATAATGCAAATTTATATTGTCGTTGTTTTTTAAATACGTGAAATATTCTTTCAACAACCCCCAAACTTGCTTATCTCTCGCAGTAAAATAATGTTTATCATCACCATTCAAACGAAGAAACTAGCGAAATGTTGACTCGCTCTAACCAAGCGACCCGCTCACAAAATTCGCATAAATCTGCCGGCGTGAGCGCGTTGCACCAGCGAAATTACATGCCCCACAAATTACGAGCATTTTTATCTGCTTATTAGGGTTACGTGATTTTAATGCACAAAACTCTGCTTGGCACTTCATGACGAAGGTGGTCGCCAGGTTGGTTAGATAGTGATAAGATGAACTGACATTAGAAAACCTCGAGATAGAGCTAGCTGGTTATTGGTGTCATTAGTGTTAACAACCATACGTATGTGTGTGTGTGTATGGTAGTTAGTTTGAACAGAGATTGAAATCAGAATAAAGTCACAAGTGACATGAGTTTGAGTGAAGATAGTGTTATAAACTAGGAGTTTCATTTTGCTGAAATTCCAGGGAGATCATTTATTATATTTTGTAGCAAAGCTTTTCTATCCAAGCGTGAGGAATGGGGGTTAATAAGATGCATATGGTTTGATTTACAAGGCAAGAAAAAGGTGGAGGGCTTATATCTAGTCGACAATTTAGTGTCGAATAGGAAACTAAATGCCGTCGGAATGATATATATATGATAAAATTCGAGTCGAAATGTTATCGATACAATTTAAATCGTTTTTCTGATTTTTAATGGGTTTATTGATTCCCTCAACTAATTTCTAAAATGTTTAAACAATAATTATAAAGAAATTCATAAACGTTCCTACAAATCTAAGAAAAACAAACCAAAAAGGATTGTATTCGTGAGACAACGTACAATCACATAGAATACGTATTTAACTGCTGGTGAAGAAAGGAGGCATCCTATATATGGTACATTTCATTGGACATTTACGTGGATCTTTCGTAACTAGTGTTGAGCATAGCCATGAGAACTGTGGAACTACAGAAAGTAGTTGTTTATTGTTTTGCCAATCTTTCATTATGATGATAGACGTTCGGGCTTGTACTCGTATTGTATTGTAAAAAGTATTCGGAAGTTTATTAAAATTCTTTTTCGGTTGTAGATTATTCTAAAAGGCTGTCCCAAATTATTGGTGGTTAAAAACCAAACTACAGTGATTCATTGAGACTAAGTCTACGAAGAAGGGAAAAGAGGATTTGAAGAAGTTCTCTCAGCATTAATGAACATGAGCAGTAATATTGATAATACACAGTTTCGTTATAATAGAAAGAGTGAGTTTAGAGAATATAGTCAAGTAAATTGAGCGAGTCAAGAAATTTAAAGTGTATAACGAGCTAATCAAGAATCATCAGTAGGCCCGTGCAAAAAAGTAAAAATGTAAGCTGTGAGGAGTTATACTGACGATATGTTATTATATGTTCTATCCCTAGCCCTTTATAAGAGATTCGTGTAACAAAGTTTTATGAAATACATACCTTTTATTTACTACAACATTAACTTTCTGTTTTTACTTAATTTATCGTTTCACCACCCCTTTCAGAACTTTTTTTTATTGGAATAAGAGTATACACACCTACGTATGTATTTATATATACGAGGGCTGCTATATATATTTTGGCCTAGGGCAACACTAAGTGTGCAAGCTGACATTTCCATAGGAAAGTTTGACATTTTTTAGCATAACATCACTCAGAACGTTTTGTCATTTAATCGTGAATTATTTTATTTACAGGGAATTAAAAAATTCATCTCGGCCAACAAATGGAATTAACTCGTGAACATTTTCGTGCGATCATTTTTCACAACTTTCGATGTGGATTATCACGACAAGAGTGCATCGATGAACAAAAATCTTTGTATGGCTATGAAGCACCATCCTATAGCACTGTGAAAAACTGGTACAACGAATTCAATCGTGGCCGACGCTCGCTCAAAGACGAATTCCGGGAAGGTCGTCCAAAAACAGCCATTGTGCCAGAAAACATCGATGCCGTACGTGAACTGATAATGCAAGACCGTCATGTAACACACCTTGAGATAGAGGCATGCCTATGAATTTCTCCCACCAGCATAGATTCGATATTGCATGAACATCTGGCCGTAAAAAGGTTTGTTCTCATTGGATCCCACACAATTTGACAATCGCTCAAAAAAAGGCTCGTGTGGATTGGTGTAAAGAAATGCGGAAAAAATACGATCGCGGTGCTTCAAAAGACGTTTATATGATCGTCACAGGTGACGAATCATGGACCTATGCGCATGAGCCCGAAACAAAATAGCAATAGACAAAAAAAAATAAATAAATAAAAAAAAGCCATTTTCGTTGATTAATATGCCCATTTACATTATTAGGCCACAAATATGGACTAATGATCTTATGGACTTGCTCCCCAACTCAACAAAAACTTTTAATTGGCAATTAATTCCGATGCTGGAGAGAATAAACAACAGCAATTCAAAATTTTTTTTTGTTTTAATAATAGTACATTCGATTTCATCCATTTTTGACACAAGATTTCATATATATATACATATATAGATTTTCTGAAAAAAAAATATATATCCTAATATATGTATATACCCAAAATAGGAATTTCAAACTGTCGTTTGCTGTTGAACGGTATATATATGTATATGGGTCAATTTTTAAGATATTGGCTATATTATAGTTAAATACAGACAAAAGTAGAATAATGACACAAGTTAAGCCAATTAGTTTAGACCTTCTCCTAACACAAATTCACCTGATATAGAGACTTCTGACTTTCTTGCTAACCTTAAGCCGTTTGCCGTTTTGAGACTTTGTTCATAGTTTTAAAATTTTTAATTTATTCTTCAAAATTTTTGTCGTTCCTTTTAAAGTAATTTTCCTTGGTCCAAATACACTTGTGCCAATTTTTTTTACCAACCCTCGAAACATTTGCTAAGGTCATTTCGCATACCCTTCAGAGTGCGTTGCGATTCAAGTTTAATGTGTTCAATTGACTCAAAACAGTTTCCACGCAGCAGTCGTTTGTGTTTGCTCAATAGCCAAAGTAACACGGAGCTAAATCAGGCGAATACGACGTTTGGGGCACGATATTGGTTGAAAATTTGGCGAAAAACTCTCGAAGAATCAATGCTGTTAGTGTAAAAACCAATTGTTTTCGGTCCATAACGGTATCGTTTTACGAATAGGTTTGCGCATGACGCATAACACTCAAATAGTATTTTTGATTTTTGACCTGCTTTGACGTGAATTTTTCAACTTTGGCTCACCTTTGTCACGATATTTGACCGTCTGTTTCTGGGATGTAAGCATAGATCCAAGATTCATCGCCAGTAATACGTTTCATGACATCCTGGTGGTCCGTAAGCGATGTTTAACAAACGTTAACGCAATGCTGATTTTCTAAAAAATTTAACCAATTATTTTGTCACTTTTCTTACGCCCATATGATCTTTCTTTGATATTCCAACGATACCAACAAGAGCTCTGACTGTTAATCGCCGATTTTTATTGGCGTGTTGATCATCAGTTGATGTTGAGGGCCATTATTATTCTGCGTTGGATTTCGATGTTGTCGTTGCTGTCGGTGTTATGGCTGGTTCCAAGATAAACACCATACCATTAACGGTGCATATTAAGTTTACCAACAAGTAATACCCAGAAGAAAATTTTGTGGATCCGTCCATTTGTCCGGCCGTGGGTGTGCACGCGAAGTAGTCGCTCAGTTTTTGAGATATCTAAAATTATCCACACGTCTTTTTCTCAAACAGAGCTGATCGTTTGTCAACCCCACCGATTTTCAGCCTTTTAGTAATTCGCTGCCATTCAAACCTGACAGATTGAGTTGAAGTTCTTGTATGCGTCTATTGTAGTTAATTTTTTTCTTGTTTATTATAAAGTTTTGTTAACACCTGAAACTACTACCCGGGCTTTGATCCTTGCGTGAGGAAATGATAATGTCTATTTACACCCGGGTGCAGACCTTTCTTACTCGTTTAATATAGTAATTATTACAAACACTTTTGAACAGAGTACACAGTATAACGGTTTTATTAATAATTTCTTTAAATTCGTAATTTTATTTTTGCCCAAATACGTTTCTCCGCTCTCTTCGTTACTCTCTGCCTCTGTCTAGCATTTTACTTTAAAAGTTCAGAAAAAAAGCTTCTGATTGCATCGCCGCGGTCTTAAAGCTTCTGACGCAAATAAAATTAATGGTTAAACTTACATTTCTGCAAACTTTTTTCTGGCCTTACAACAAAACCTAGACTGCTGTAGACGCAGTTTTCCTCGCCAATTGCAGTAGAAGGAAACACATTTTGTGAACTTAATAAAAATATTGCTTTTGAGTGATTCAGTCGTTGAGCAACTCAAATGCCCATAACGCGCTATATTGTATTACAATCATATTCGATTATGCCGCATAACGTTTACGATTCAATAAGCAATAAAATTTCGTGTACTTTTCCAACACACCACTCCCTGCGCCCAACCAAAGCGAGCTAAATAAGTGAAGAAATCGAAGCGAAATATGAAAGTGGAGCGAGCGGCGGCATTAAACATTTATATGGCGTATTATTTGGCTTAGAGGGTGTATCATGCCGCATTAGCGCAGAGGCAAGCGCCAAGCCCTCAAATGCGTGCACAGTTAATATGCAAATAAACGCAAGCATAAATTGCTGCCGGCGCACACAGGCCGACACATATATCCATGCAAGTGGGCGGGCGTTTTTGCGAAAGCCTGGGCGCGCAGCCCAACCCTTGTTATATCTTAATCAGTAAAACGAATAGGACTACGGTGGCGTTTGTTATCAAGTGATTTAGCAGATAAATAAATTTCTTGCAAATGTTGCAGTGAAATGCGCAACCGTCGGCGCTGATGTGGCTTAACGTGGCCGGAAATAGGAACTTCAAAACAAGTTGAGCTGTTCCGCCAGCGCCGTTACATGCAGCCCGCTTCGTCGATTTATGCGTACGTCATGGAAATATGCGCGGGCATGCGCCCTTGCCGCGCACTGTGTCGCTTTGTCTGCTGATAATCGCCTGCTGCGCTGGAGTCGGCGGAAATGCAAGGAATGGCTGAGCGCCACATTAAACATTTTAATCAAGATTTATCTGTACTACTGTTTGCTATTCTTATTATTGTTGTTGCTGCATGTCAATGCGAGCGCGCTGAAATGTTGCAAAGTTACAATATTATTTGATTTTCATTTGCTTTCAGCTTGCTTTGCACTAAATTCTTTTAGCGAATTTATTTTACTCGTATTCCTTAGATATTAAATCGAAATTGCGCTCTAACTCATCAGCACTCGGTAAGCCGCTAGAATGTTGGTGTGCAGTGCCTCAGTAAAGTCAAGTCATATCAAAGTTGCTTCATTTCCTTTACAATTTAATATCCTTTTCCTATGGAACATTGTGAGTGACAGTTGACTACTAAAGAATGAGCGATATGATGGCTACATTTAGTACAAGTGTGCGCTTCCCAATTTTGTACGAATAGAGGAATAAATTTATAAATGTTAGTGTTTGTTAAATCCTATGGAATTCATTGGCAATAAATTTATAAAGTGGGTCATTACCTTTTAAACAGTATCGGCAAAACTTTCTTTCTTTCGGGAAAAGTATAACAAAATATATAATATCTGACCATCTTAAGTATTGAACCTCCTTATGCTCTAGATGAGGGTACTTATCGCTGCTTCCTTATGAAAGAAAGTCTGAAGCATCTCTACTTTTTATTTGCATACCACTCAGTAGAAGAATGAGCAAAATTCTCGGTACCATAAATCCGAGGCAATGAGTGCATTGCCTACCTATCATCAAGCACAATCCTTGAATAAATTAAATTATAAGGGTTTTCGAAACATTGTAAAGGTATGAGGTAAAGAGATGCACTTCTCTCTTGTCACTTAAATTAAGAGTCTAAATCATATACCCGACTTTCACAGTTCTGATTGAAATCCGTTCAAGATTAGTTCGAAGTGAATTTCCCAACAGCAGATGTAGTTGAATATATAGACTAATATATTTATTTGATATATAGAAACATTTTCTTCACTAGGGATTAGAAATACCGTATCTTCCCAAAGTTGACATGATTCTCAAAGAACATCGGTTGTTATGAACATTTGTTTGCTTCCAAAAACGTTTCGTATTTTAGTAAAACTTTTCGGCATAAAATTATTGAGATTTCCTTTAAATTGATATGAGATGAGATAATAGATAGAGAATTATTTGTGAAGTCAATAAAAACTATATATAAAATGTAGGAAGGGAACATAGAAGCGGACAGAAATACCAATAATTACATCCCTGACGGTTTGACCGAACTTGACGAAACTAATTAAACGGACCCTAACACGGACAAGAACATATGACAACAGCACAGTTGATGTTGACCAGCGCCGCGAGCAAGTCGTTATGTATATTTTAAACTTAAATGTGAAATAAAAATCGTGTAAACTTAAACTTTGTTAACGTGAATTGAATAAAATAAACAAAGAGTATTACATGGAAAAACATTTTCTACAAATTGGTGTCAGGTGTGGAATGCGAACTGTGATCGCAATTTCAGTGTAAAGTTGAAAACTAGAACTTGTACTCAGCCGTACATTTGTATGTACATATGTATGTGCATAATTGTGTGCCAATCATTAAATTTGGCGAAATAATTTTCGTTTTGTTGTGCGTTCGCGTAGCGTTGGCCGAACATTGCTACTACATACAGTTATAAGCGTATGTATGTATGTAGTCAATTTCGAAGGAAATGTACAGAAACGCCAAGAAGTCGTTGCTACGTTGAGTAGATACTGTTACGATGCTACATGTAGCTGTTGCTGTGGTTGCCAGGCAAGTTGAAGTTGTTGTAGCTGCTCGCTAAGTGTTGCTGTTGTTGGAGTTGCGAAGCCAAAAGTTGAAGTTGTTGTAGCTGCTCGCTAAGTGTTGCTGTTGTTGGAGTTGCGAAGCCAAAAGTTGAAGTTGTTGTAGCTGCTAGCTAAGTGTTGCTGTTGTTGGAGTTGCGTACAGTTGAGCCGTATTGGATGTGGCTGTAGCAGGGTAGCGTCAAATAACGGAACTATACTAGTAATTTACCGAAGCGTCGTTGGACAAAGTGGTGTGATTCGAGCGAAAAGCAGATAAGTACAATAGATTAAGTTAAATAAAAAACAAACAAATATTTTAACTGTAAAAAATGAAAACGTAAGCTTTAACTTTCGCTTTTATGTTACATTTTTATATATGGTGTATTTTTGTAAACCAAAGAAAAAACTTTTAGAGTGTTTTTAAGAATTTTTGTATATGACTTATTGTATGCAGTCCAGTTATCTGGTCATGAATTTTTAAATTTTATGTGACTCAATTCTGTCTGTTATTTCACACTTCGTAATTAATTTTTCACAAGCCGTAAAATTTACTTATAAATTTATATGTTAATCCAAATTCAATTTTGTTTCCTTGAATAATAATATTAAAACATTAATAAGATTTCTTTGTAAATTTCAAAATATTTTAAATCTAAGTATCTTTTATATTGTAACCAATAACCAGTAGGACAAAATGAACCGAGACGAAATTTTAAAGTTGACAGTTAATGGACTGAAAGACAAATTGACTGAGCTAGGACTTAAGGTTACAGGACGAAAGACGACATTACAAGATCGACTGCTTGAATATTTCGGTCAAAGTGTAGATATTGATGATGACGATATTGAAGGTTCCGAATACGGCGATGTTGGTTCATCACCACTAAGCGATGTCCAACACGAGGTACACAGTCGTACGCTATTCACTTTACGTGATATACAGGATTCATTAACATCCTTTAGCGGATCGGGTCCTCCTTCAATCGAGGAATGGTTAGAAGATTTTTCTGAAAATGCAGAAGCGGTCAAGTGGAACGCGTTGCAAAAGTTCATATATGCGAAACAGCTATTAAAAGGTGCAGCAAAATTATTTATACGTAGTCAGCGAGGCATTACTAATTGGGAAGGTTTAGTACAAGCTTTACGGTCAGAATTTGGCACTATGGTATCAGCCATTGAGGTACATCGTATGTTACGTAGCCGAAGGAAGCGTTATAATGAAGACTTTAAAGAATATCTATATAGTCTTATGGAAATCGGTAAACAAATTAGAATAGATGATTTAAGTATAATTGAGTATTTTATAGAGGGCATTCCTGATACGAGACAAAATAAAAGTAATCTTTATCAAGCAAAAACTTTATTCGAACTAAAAGAGCAAATACGGGTTTACGAAAAAGTCCGAGCTGGTCGCCAACAAGCAACTAGTTCAAGTTTAGATCAGTTGAAAGGTAAAGATGTTGGTTCGCAAAATCAAAGCGGACAAAACGTAAACAAATATTGTTTTAAATGCGGAAATAGTTCTCATATAGCAAGAGATTGTAAACAAACACAATTTAAATGTTTCAAATGTGGACAACCTGGACATATTGCAACTAATTGTCAAGGTACCAAAATTAGAGTCAAAACAGAAACGGGTAGCGTAAATACAATAACCAATCAGCCAGTTCAAAAGATGAGGGAAATTGGAAGATGCATTTTTAAAAACTTGACTTATAATAATGTAACCTTTTCGGCATTAATCGATACTGGATGCGATGTTTGCTTAATACGGTATGACACTGTATTACTTTTGGAAGGAAATATAGAATTAAACGATGATAAGCGGTGTTTAAAAGGTATTAGCGGTAGTATACTTCATACATTGGGTAGTTTTAGTATTCCTGTTAAAGTTGACGAGTTGAAAGTCGATGTTATTTTCCACGTTGTTCGAGAACGAGATATGGTATACGCTGCCATCATCGGCAATAATATTCTCAAACAGGTAGATTTAATTGTTTCAGAAGATTTGGTAGAATTTAAACCCAAGAACAAATTAAATAAAAATATATTAGTAGAAAAAAACGATACAAAAATAAAAGATGCTATAGAGAAAAAATATGAAAAAGAAGAGTTATTGGAAGAGTTTAAAAATTTTTGTCTAGCCACAAATCATAAAACAACAGAATCGGATGTAGATTTGTCTCATTTAAATGAAGTCGATGTCAATACAGTAAAACACTTAATTACCAGTTATAAACCAAGTGAAGCATGCGTATCCCCAATCTCAATGAAAATTTTATTAACTGATGATATTCCAGTTTATGAAAGGCCAAGACGTATGTCGTATGCCGACAAAAAATTTATAGATGAACAAGTAGAAAAGTGGTTAGAGGAAGGTATCATTAAACGTAGTACGTCAGAATATGCATCGCCAATAGTAGTTGTGTCCAAGAAAGATGGTAGCAAACGACTTTGTTGCGATTATAGACGTTTAAATGCGAAGATTGTGCGAGACAATTTTCCAATGCCGCTGATAGATGATGTAATAGAAAAGCTCCAGGCAGCGCACGTTTTTACAACACTTGACTTAGTAAACGGATTCTTTCACGTACCGGTAGAGAATAGTTCTAGAAAGTATACATCATTTGTAACGTCCAATGATCAGTTTGAATTTTGTTATGTTCCATTTGGAATTTCTAATTCTCCGGCGGTATTCTCGCGATTCATATTTGCAGTTCTGAGAGACATGATACAAGATGGAACAGTTGTAGCTTATATGGATGACCTTATTATTCCCTCTAAGGACGTATATGAAGGTATTCAAAAGCTCAAACGTGTTCTAAGTAGGGCTTCGGAATATAATATGAACATCAAATGGAGTAAATGTAGATTCTTAGTAAAAAAAGTGGACTTTCTAGGTTATATTGTTGAAAATAGTACTATTAGACCCTCAGAAGCTTGAAGCTAAAGTTGAAATCAAAGTTGAAGGTGAAGTTGCAAAAGTTTGAGCTAGTCGCCAATAAGCCACTAGTTCGAGCTTGAATCGGTCGAAAGGCTGATGTTGAAGTTGACAGTTGAAAAAGTTGAAGTTGAAAGTTGAAAAATTTGAAGTTGAAAGTTGAAAAAGTTGAAAGTTGAAAAAGTTGAAGTTGGAAGTTAAAAGTTGAAAAGCTAAAGTTGAAGTTGATGTTGAAATTGTAGTTGAAGTTGAAGTTGAAATTGTAGTTGAAGTTGAAGTTGCAAAAGTTCGGCTAGTCGCCAACAAAAAGTCAAAAGGCTGATGTTGAAGCAAAAGTTGAAATAGTAGTTGAAAGTTGAAAAGTTGAAGTTGAAGTTGCAAGTTGCAGTAAAAGTAGAAGGTGAAGTTAAAGTTGAAAGAAATGGACGTCTTCAATTGAACCTGAGGCATCATTCGGGTTGAATGACGCGTCAGGAAGGCCGAATGTAGGAAGGGAACATAGAAGCGGACAGAAATACCAATAATTACATCCCTGACGGTTTGACCGAACTTGACGAAACTAATTAAACGGACCCTAACACGGACAAGAACATATGACAACAGGACAGTCGAAGTCGAACAGCGCGGCGAGTAACACTTGACGGTTAAATAATAAGATTGTTTTAAATGTTTAAAAGTTAAGCACGAAAACTGAAATTGTTCAAATAATAAGATTGCTTTTAAAGCAGCAAGCGAATTGCACTAATAAGCAAAAGGCATATTAAAAAGTACAAAACAAGAAATAAAAGAAAACATAAATGCGGAACATATGATTTATAAATTGAAACACACATACATATATACATGCAAACCAACTTTCCTTAGCTCGGTAATTAACGAACATATACTTGCCGAAATTTATTAGAGGCAAATATAGGAATATACATACGAGTATATACATACCGTCACACATGTGTGTTGAGAGCAGAAGTTAAATACCTGCAAATATCATTTCTCTTTTTCCAATTTAACCAACTTTCCTGCGTCATGTACTAGTACCGCGATTGCAACAATAAATTATATTTAAATAAATTGCATGCCTACACAGTATATACCACATATACATACATAGGGACAATTAAATTACGGGAAGTTAATACAATTTTGGAAAATAAATAAACGTTAAAGGAATTTGCTAACGCGAATTAACAACAAAACGAGAATAAAGGAAAAAAAAATTAATAATATAAATACATAAAAAATTATTATTATACCATATATACATATATGCACATAAATATTCATATACTCAAAGTCCAAATTGGCATCAGGTTCAAGCAATACCCCTTGTATTTGCACAACAAAAACAAGCAGGTTTGCTTCATATTAAAATAATTTAAGCATACTTATATGCATACGAAGCACATATCGTGCACACATATGTACATACATACTTATATACAAAAGGTATTGACCCTTTCCGGCACACAAGTACGAGGGCATACCAATAAATCCGCAAAAAAAAAAAATATGTACTCGCAGTACATTAAAAAAAAAAATAATAATAATATTATAATATTATTATTATAATTATTATTACAATAATAATAAACACAAACGCCATCAAAAGTAGATGCAACGGCGAGTAATATAAACTATAAACGCGGATTTTATTAATTTTTATACGAAATAAAAAACTCTTATTTAACTAAAAGAGTTCTCGGTTAATTAAGTTCTCAGTATACACTGAAAGAAAATATACACAAATATTTTACAAATTTACATTTTCTAATGAATATAGATTCAAAAGAATCTAAAACATCTCAATTCCTAAAAATTCCTAAAATGATTTCTGACGATAAAAGTCCATGTACACCTGCAGAAGCTACACGCTCTAAGCAAGGTGCTACAAAACAAAAGAGGGGGAAAGACATATCATACTCCAAATTCATTTCAGAGAGTGACTGTCTAGTAAAATACTGCACTCGATTTTCCTCTTCGCCGATTCAAGACAATTCTGAATCGGCGCTAGAAATAAAAAGCCAAACGCTTGAAAATTTTTGGATACGTCTCCAAGCTGCATATGACACAATTGTAGATACTGACGAGTTAGATCTACCAGAAAACTTTAAATCTTCTGCTTACGCCAAATTTTAAAACTGCTTAGACCAGTATGAAGACACGAAAATTATGATCGCAGATCAACTAAAACTTATAAAGTCAATTGCACCTACTCCCCACATTAGAGTAGAGTTACCACAAGTGCAAGCCCAAGAGGCAACATGCATTCATCTCAAAGTGCCAGCGTGTGATACGGAAATATTTCATGGAGGTTATAAACAATGGCCGTCCTTCCGGGACATGTTCACAGTCGTGTACATAAACCATCCAAAATTATCACAAGCGCAAAAATTGTATCATCTCCGATACAAAACAAAAGGTCAAGCAGTCGTAATAGTAAAACAGTTCGCATTAAGTGATGACAATTTCAATTTGGCTTGGGAAGCTCTGAAAGCAAGATATGAAAACAAAAGAATATTGGTCGACAAGCAAGTAACGATACTCATCAACTTGCCGAAAATTCAAAAAGAAACAAGTGAAGAATTCATAAAATTAGAATCCACTGTTTCAAATTGTTTGTCGGTTCTATCGACACGAAATGTTCCCACAGACAGTTGGGACCCTATTCTGGTAAACATATGCACCGCAGCATTACCAGAAAAATCATTACTTCTATGGGAGTAATCGCTCTCATCAAGAAGAGACTGCCCAACGTGGCAGCAAATGAAAGATTTCTTAACTACCCAATATGAAATTGCGGAAAGGGTAGATAAAAAAACAGTCAGAACTAAAAACGTTCAACCCGACCTAAACAGAAGCTTCAATAGACCCCAAGTCAATAACAACAACAACTTAAATAGAAGCTTTTTCAAAGCACAATCGTTCACATCTGAACAGAACAAATATACGTCATGCGAACTATGTACAGGAGGGCATAAACTCAAAACTTGCGAGAAGTTTAAAAAATTAAATATAAACGAAAGGAACAACTTTGTCAGGTCAAAAAGACTCTGTACAAACTGCTTGTCCCACGCGCACACTCTTACTAATTACGAAAGCAAATTCAACTGCGTATATTGTCATAAAAGACATCATTCCATGTTACATTACAACATGCCTCCCAATACACCTCAAAGTAACGCATTCTCAAGAAAAGCCACGGGTTTAGTTGCAACAGCAACTCCCGAAACACAAAATCTCGAAATTTGCCAAGAGACACCATGTTGTTCAAAGGCATTAAAAACTCAAACGCTACACAGCGATTATCATAGTAGAGTACTACTACCCACAGCTGTTGTCTCCATCGAACATCGAGGAGAACTATTCAAACTAAGAGCCTTAATAGACCAAGGGTCCAAACGATCCTTTATAGCGTCTAAGGCACAAAATAAATTAAAATTGCCAACAAAATATGCCAACTATGAATTTACGGGAATGGGCGGACGAGTAGTACAAAACTCAAGTAAAATTTGCCCCATTACCCTAATTTCTCCCCAAGCGGATAAGCGCATTCAAGCAAATGCTTTAATTGTCTTACCGCAACTAACAAACATGCTTCCAAGCTATCAAATAAGTAGCAAGCATTGGGATAAGATTTCACATCTGACTCTAGCAGATCCCAACTGCAACACAACCGCTCAAATAGACTTTCTATTAGGCAGCGATCTTATATCGCAAATAATACTGCAAGGTGTTGAAAAAATTTCGCAAATACTACGGGCGCAAAATACTATTTTCGGATGGGTCCTAAGTGGACTAGTTGCGGAACCAGTCACAGCAATGACAACTCAAGTTGAGGAAATCTCAAACGAGTACCTCAATTCACAATTGAGAAAATTTTGGGAGTTAGAGGAACTTCCCCCCATTTCAATTACAACACCAGAAGATCAGTATTGTGAAGACTTTTACAAAGCCACAACTACTCGATCAGATAATGGGTGGTATGTCGTACGACTACCACTAAAACAACAATTTCCAGATACACTCGCCTTAGGTCACTCTCGCACCTCTGCAATACAGCAGTTTCTAAGTATGGAAAAAAACCTACTTAGAAAAGGTGAGCTGAAACAAGATTATGATGGTGTCTTAGAAGAATACCTTCATTTAAATCACATGGAGGAAGTAAGCCCATGTGAAAAAATCTTAAAAGGCAAATATTACTCATTCTACTTGCCACATCATGCAGTAGTAAAGCCTGACAAAAGAACAACAAAAGTCAGAGTTGTCTTCAATGCCTCAAGAACTACTAGCTCGGGGAATTCCCTAAATGATATTCTATTTACGGGACCTACACTCCAACCAGATCTAATGCTCCTCATATTGAATTGGCGTATATACAAATACGTATTCAATGGGGATGTCGAAAAAATGTATCGACAAATAGTCGTACATAAAGACGATCAAGATTTTCAGCGAATTATTTTCCGAAAATCTGCCAATAGTCCACTACGCGACTTTAAATTAAAAACAGTAACCTTTGGCGTAAACTGTGCTCCATACCTAGCCATTCGTACACTCCACGAACTGGCAGAAAACACAAAGTCAGAATTTCCTCTGGCAATACAAGTGTTAAAAACACAGACGTATGTAGAACGTATGTAGACGATATCCTTTCTGGGAGCCACAGTCTTCCACTAACATACGATACCTTATCACATTTAATAAATGCCCTCAATACCGCAGGGTTTCCTTTAAAAAAGATTACAGCCAATCACCCGAATATTTTAAAAAATATTCCTAAAGACCATTTGTTGGATACTAATTTCCTTATATTTGAAAAGGAAAGTACAACAAAAACACTGGGCATACAATGGAATGCGATATCTGACCAGTTTTCATATACTACAGAGTCAATATCCGCATTATCCGCCATCACAAAGAGACAAATTTTATCCTCTGTGGCAAAACTTTTCGACCCCGCAGGATGGCTTTCGCCAATTATGATACAAGCGAAAATCCTGATCCAAGAATTATGGCTAGACGGAACCGACTGGGACGAACAAGTGAAGCCTCTTCGCTTAGAAAAATGGTCCCAGTTTGCTAATAACCTAAAAGACATTTCGCAGATACAAATTCCACGGTGGGTAAACTATTCCCCCGAATACAAAGTGGAACTACACGGTTTCTGCGACGCCTCTGAAAAGGCATATTGTGCCACTATTTATGTGCGCACACAAAGCGATATTGCAACTACAAGCCACCTACTAGTGGCAAAAGCAAAAGTTGCGCTTCTAAAAACAATAAGTCTACCACGACTTGAACTATGTGGCGCTCTGCTACTAGCAAAGCTCGTCTCCATGGTGCAGACCCACTTCAACATGGCAAAATGTAAATTATACCTCTGGTCCGATTCCGAAATAGTTCTAGCCTCGTTGGAAAAACCACCACATGAGTGGAAAACATATATTTCTAACCGAATATCTCAAATACTTGATCTAGTAGGATCAGCCACTTGGCGCCACGTAGCCAGTGCTGACAATCCTGCCGATCTTGGGACAAGAGGGTGCAAACCCCTTCATCTCGCCACCACTACCCTCTGGTGGAATGGCCCCCGATGGTTAACAGAATCTCCCGATTCTTGGCCACAATCGCCCATGCGCAACATACTTGCCCCAGAAGTTCGAAAAATCGCCACTTATCACACTACAATGGATGATGCTGACATCCTTGAACGATTTTCATCGTTCCCCCGAGCACTCAGAGTAGTCGCCTATATTCTCAAATTCGCAGAGCGACTCAAACTTAAGATAAAGGGAGCAACTGGCCCCCAATGCGATACATTGACGCACCAAAACTTATAAAAAGCGAAGGTCGCTCTTATCGCATCAACCCAAAAGCGCTACTTCAGCCGCGACCTATTGTTACTAAGGGAATCGAAGCCAATTGACAAAAAGAGCTCACTCTTAGTACTAAACCCATTTATAGACACGAAAGGTCTGCTTCGTGCAAACGGCCGGCTTGCTAATTACAGCCTTACGTATAACGAACGCCATCCCATAATAATACCAGAGAAATCCTCATTTGCCACATTATTCATCAATTATATCCATATACTCATGTTACACGCCGAACATCGCCTCATGCAACATATGGTACGCCAAGAGTACTATGTTTCCCGCCTTAAGCCCCAAATCAAGAAGTGCATTTTCACGTGCAAGGTCTGCACTATGCACAAGCAGAAAATGAGAACGCAGATTATGGCAGCACTTCCACCGGAACGCTGTAACTTTGCTCTGCCTTTCACCACCACAGGTGTCGACTTTGCTGGGCCTTTTCAAATAAAGCCGTCCATGCTAAGGTCTCCTACCCTGATGAAGGGCTATGTGGCTGTCTTTGTCTGTTTTACGACAAAAGCAGTACACCTTGAGCTATGTTCCAATCTGACAAAGGAGGTTTTCCTCGCGGCATTTGCTCGCTTCGTCGGACGACGTGGCTTTCCATCCAAAATCATGAGCGATAATGGCAAAACATTTATCGGAGCACAAAGAGCCACAGAGAAACAATTTGTGGATTTTATGAAACAAGTCTCACCTGACATTATACAAAAATATGCTCCCCAAGGCATCAATTGGCAGTTTATCCCCCCAAGCGCTCCACATATGGGTGGTTTATGGGAATCAGCCGTAAAAAGCTTCAAATCACATTTCAAGAAGCTAGCTGGCACATATAAATTCAATTATGAAGAATTCACGACCTTGTTAACTAGAATTGAAGCCGTTCTCAACTCACGGCCTCTCGCAGCCCTCTTGCAAGATCCATCAGACTTTACAGCCCTCACACCAGGGCATTTTCTTAAAGGAGCGCCCATTCTGGCCACACCTGAGCCAGGCGTGGAGTCGCTTTCCTTATTAAACAGATGGGAAAGAATTAAAATTCTCCATCACGATTTCTGTCTTCGATGGAAAGAAGATTATTTAAAGGACCTCCACAGAAGGTACCGGTGGAAAAACCCAGAAAACGCGCCTAAGCTTGGAGATTGTGTCTTAATTCATGACGATTGTCTCATTCGCGTAGTTGATCTCCGTACGCAAAACGGAACACTAACTCGGCCGCTCGTTAAACTATGCTTTTTGCCCACAGCCGATAAAACCGACACCTAAACCGTAAACAATAAACGATAAATCGATATAACCCGCAAAACAAACCACAAATCCTATCTTAATGAAAACCGCAAAAGTAGTAATAGATGGGTGGTCCACATGACTACCCACCAGTGCCACCTAACGTAGCACCACCTATCATATCCGTATACCACAAACATATAACGTAAATATCTTTGACAGATCAAATGGATGTCGATATGCCGCCAGCACCAACGCCAGCCGTTCGGTCGACCATCCACGTGCCACGAACGGGGCCTACACCAGCTCCTCGAAATCCCACGGCCACAACGCAACCAACCGTTGCCCGAAGTGCAACACGCGCAACGCTGACGCCAGTGCCAGCCAGGTTGCCGCACTGCGGCATTTTTAAGAGGATGCTGCCTCCGCTCCGCCAGCAGATTGTCCAGGCACATGGCCAGTGCCTAAATTGTCTGGCACCTACCCACTCTACATCGGAGTGTACATCCGGGTATACGTGCCAAATATGCATGCGGCCGCATCACACTCTCCTTCATCGGGACGGCAGACAATTATTGCCCCCTCCAGTCGTGCTACGACCCGACGACCACCAGGTGAACCGTGCTGCACGACCACGAAGAGCCACGTGGTGGCCACCTTGCAGCAATTGCAAAGGCTACTAGGCTAATAATTTGCCTAGGGGGGCCGGGATGTCTAAATGACTCTCGGCCTACCCTATCATGAAACACAGCGACACCACATTTCACCACTCACCTTCCACATCACACCAATACACTCAAGCATGACACCACACTTCCAACTAGAACACAACAGTTTGCGCAAAAAAAGGGACGGACAACTCCAGCGGCAGACACTTCGCTTTTTGCTCCCGTACGAGTCGTTTTGCGCATACGCTTTTCGCAGCATCGCTTTTCTTTTCTTTTCCTCCCACGTACATCATCGTTTGTCGATTCCGCCGCCGATTGGAATATTCGACCAATTTTAAACATTTGGAAATATTTGAGAACGTTTGTAAATTAAATAAAATAGAATTCCGAAAACCTGTGCTGTGCGATATCTTTTTTTTATAACAAAAGTGAGAAATAAAATAGCATTGTGAATTTGAAAATCCAGAAAGCCCGTTCTGTTCGTTGTCCTGTCTAGAATCACAAGTGAGTTCGGAACTAAAGGTGAGTTCACCAGTTATTAAGACACAACAAACAAAGCCACAAAAACAAATGTACTGTGCAACATTTGCATAACAATTTAGTTCAGGTCAACCCAGAGTTAAAATTTATTTATGAGAGAGTGAGAGAAAGAAATTAAACAATGTTAAAGTAACAGAGAAGCATGTGGTTTATGAAAAGCAAAAATTGCATTAGATTCTAATTTAAAATAAGTGGCGAAAGTGTTGATTATTTGAAATGGAGTGACTAAATGTGGCTCACTTTAGTTAAAGGACTTTTGTTCCACCTATTTATGTCGAGCGCGGTTTTATTGATATTATGTTTTCTTGTAATTGTTGTCGCATTCCATTTTAATTGTCTTCTACTGATACGCTACATTTGTGCCTTTTGCTTATTGTTGTTTCTTCTAACGACTTTATTAACGGAAACAACTAATTGTGTTAAGTCTGTCTGTCCGTCCGCCCGTCCGTGCAAGTTGTAAAAATTTAGATATCTTGATGAAACTCGGTATGTGAGTTTCTTTGTAAAAAAAAATTATAAGTTCTTACATGGGCGTAATGGGACCACTGCCACGCCTAAGAACCGAAAACTTATAGCATACCAAAACTAAGCTCTAAATTAAGATATAAAACTCTAATTGAATACAGGAGTTCACAGGACCACCTGTGGGCAAAAAACTTTGAAAAATTGGGCATGGCCCATCCCTCTAATAAGTTTAGTGTACATATCTTCTAAACTACTTAAGCGTAAACAACGTAATTTGCTGAGTGCAAATATAAGAACTTCCACCAACAGTGTGGAGTTGAATGAAACCAGAGGATATCCCCGCTCACTCCCCATCTAACGGTACTGTCAAAAACTCCTAAAGGATGTAATTACGTCAGAGACATTAAGTATCAAACCTGAGCTGGTATGAGAGGGCTTATTGGACGATAGGCGTGGTAAGTCAGCGTCGTATATCTCAAACAACTTATCGTTCCATCGACTGCGGTATTCACCGTGGCCAATGAGCAGAGAACCATAAATCTTTCGCAGAACCTTTCTCTCGAAAACTCATCAGATGTTGTCATCGTCCATTCCTCTGCACCATATAGCAGGACAGGAATAATGAGTGACTTATGGAGTTTTGTATTTGTTCGTCGAGAGAGGACTTTACTTCTCTATTGCCTACTCAGTCCGAAATAGCACCTGTTGGCAAGAGTTATCCTGCGTTGGATTCCCAGGTTGACGTTGTTGTTTGTGTTGATGCTGGCTCCAAGATAGACGAAATTATTTACGACTTCAAAGTGATGACTTTCAGCATTGACGTGGGTGCCTAATCGCGAGTGCGACGACTGTTTGTTTGATGACAAGAGATATTTCGTCTTGCCCTCGTTCACTACCAGACGTATTTGCAGAACTAAGGCGCGTTTGTTGAAGCCAATGATATAGAAGTTGGCAACTTCTCTATTCAGTTCTACAGCTCGAATACTCTGATGGAGTCATGTGTAGAAGTTCACGTAAGCGAGGAAGGTTATCTGATCGTCATTCATTTGGGAGAGGCCAGAAACGATTCTTTAATATATGGCTCAAGCAGCTCAGGACTTCCGGTATTAGACAAATTATAGTTATTGTCGTTTTAGTGGTTTAAGGTATATGTATATTAAACTAATTATAGGGCGGTGTGACAGACAGGCATTCACCCATATTTCAACTCATCTCGTCATCCTGCTAATTTTTTATACATAACCATCTATCTATCTCGATTAGTTTTACTTGATACATACATGTGGGATTTTGTCACCACAACACGCTTCCAATTGAAATAAACAATACTTCACACAGTTCCAAAATTACACCTTATTGCTTAACTTTAATTCAAATTACAGTTTGTTAATTATAGTTTTTGATTACAGTTTCAATTACAGTTCCAATAAAGGTTCCAATAAAGTTTTAATTATAGTTTTTATAAAATTGCAGCTCGCAATGACATTGAAAATGATTATATTAAAGTAACGTTCGGATTACACTTAACTTCACAAAATACCGAAAACATTAGATCAGAAATACCGAAGAAACACCTTCCGCCGATGACACCAGTTTAACGACTGACTTTAGCTTTTGTTCTCTTTGTCCTACCGTCTCTTTTGGCGGAGTTGCCACCGATCTATATCCCACATACAACCGTTAGATGGACAAAACTTTAATACTCTGTAGCAACAGGTTGCAAGAGTATAAAAGCGACAACACAGACAACTTATACATATGAAGATTATATTCCATTAATATCCCATAAACTTTCAAAAATCTCTTTTTTTATTTGTTGTTGGTTGGAACGCTTTTGCGAAAATGTAATCTGCTATACCTAGTATTTTAAGCCAAACCTGCAATCCAGCAACAACACTCGCTCGACATGGCGTATTTCGAAGCTTATAAGGGACATCAAATATTTAAAACCTTGCAACAACGGCATGCCAACTCTCGCCTTCTGCTTTTTACCGCCAGTTTCCTGATCGTCTACTTATGTCATGTATATTTGTAAGCCTGCGTAAACATCTTTCTGATTCTATCATTTTATGTCATATACAGTTTATATAATTCACTTTTTATGCGTAACTCGTTTAGGAAGTCGCATAGTTTAAAACCATTAAGTGCAAAAACAACCACATAAGCTTAAATATTTGTCTTTTGCGAAATCACTGCTTATGTTAGTGTTTGTGTGTGAAATGTTTGTGAACATACTTTAGCCATTGTGCGATAAAGGTTGATCTCGGAAACTACTATAGCTATGTCAACCAAAGTCTACAGAGTCGTTTTCTTCAGGTATTTCTATATACAGTTCAAAAATGGAAGAAATCGGATAATAACCACGCCCACTTCCCATACAAAGGTTATGTTCAAAATCACTAAAAGTGCGTTAACCGACTAACAAAAAACGTCAGAAACACTAAATTTCACGAAAGAAGTGGCAGAAGGAAGCTGCACCCAGCCTTTTTTTAAAAATTGAAAATGGGCGTGGCGCCGCCCACTTATGGACCAAGAACCATATCTCAGGAGCTACTAGACCGATTTCAATGAAATTCAGTATATAATATTTTCTTAACACCCTGATGACATGTACGAAATATGGGTGAAATCGGTTCACAACCACGCCTTCTTCCAATATAAAGCTATTTTGAATTCCATCTGATGCCTTCTCTGTATAATATATACATTAGGAACCAATGATGATAGCGGAATAAAACTTTACAAAAATACGGTATTTGAAAAATATGTAAATGACGTATAATGAAATCTCGATTATCACTTTACCATGCGAGAGTATAAAATGTTCGGTGGCACCTGAACTTAGCCCTTCCTTACTTGTTCATTATATTATTTCATTTCTCGAAAAGTTATGTTATTTTTGGAGTTTATTGTTTTGCCCTGTGAATCTTTAGATAGACCATTTATAAATGTTTAAAAACCAGAAGTTTCGTTCGCATACTCAAAGCTATTCGATTTGTTACGCTTTGAGTTTTTTGTGGGTTTGGGTATGGCAATGCACGTTACATATAAGTGTGTTGTTGTTATCAGTAAGAGCATTCCCGATTCTAGATAGAGTTGCTTAACACCGAAAAATTAAGTAAAATTATTGTAATTATTTCATTTTAGTAATAGTTTTAGTTTAGTAGTATACTTTCTCTATAGGACATATATTGGGTAATTGAACTTCAACTTATGTCATGAAATCTACCTAAGATTCTAGCTTCCCAAAATAACAACATCCAAACCCAAACACAATGAAAAGTGAAAAAAGAGCAATCACAAATCCACCGTAAACGATACACAATTATATAGTTAATCGCACATTAGCATAATAAATTCAGCCAAAGTCGAACGATTAAGTTTTAGCTTACATTTCACTTTCATTGCAACTTACGAGTCAGACCGAGGCGAAGTCGTAGATGGCTATAATCGAACCATTGTCACGACCACAAACCACCATTAATCGCGAACATATAAAATGGCACTAAATCTAAATATAGAAGAGTAATTTCGCAAAGACGATCCCAGTGGTAAAGGACATTTGTGGGAGAAAAGTAATAAACGGATCAGTTCGGGTACAATCGAACATTTAAACAATTTTGTACATAAATATACTCTATATATCTCATACATGACGAATATTTACGGTAACACATGCCGAAAACTAAAATAAATTCAATAGTTTTCATTAAAGTGTCTCATATAATCACTAAGCATATGTAGCACAGTCAGTTGTTCGAAAATCCTGGTAATGCTTATATTAGGGCTAGGTCAAGTTTTCGCTCAGTTGTATCCATTTTAGGCACAAAGATACACTGTTATGAGTAAAAAACACTCTGTAATTTTCATTGAGTAACTCAATTATTGGACAATATATGAAGCATAAAGTCACCTAGAAGTTCAAAAGGGAAAGGATTCTGTCTGAATTTCAATTGTATATCTCACCCATTGACCAATATTTTCGGTCAAAAGTCAACTATAGATACTGGGGTCCACCTATTCGGTACGTAGGGGACTTATCAGTTTATCCTGGATTTGGATAATTTTTGGTCGTAAGATGACATAATTTAAAAGAATTTTTAGTGAAAAATTTTATCTCGTTATATTAATTACTTCTCGGTTTGTGTACTGGAAAGTGAAAGAATTCAATTGAATATAAAATTGTGTTATATCGGAAGTGGGGGTGGTGGTTTTCGATTTCTGTATAGTAAGATTAAAACGAAATATCTAAATCTTTTAAAAGCAAGTGATATGCAAGAAAAATGTACATTACATGTTATACATATGATATAACTATTATAATTGCTTAGGAGATATTGTGTGAAGGAAAAAGGAAACCCATCCCATCTCATCTTCAATAGATATCTTTTTTATTTTGATGCCAATATTTTTTCAATATATTATCAATATTTTATTTTGGTATATTTTGGTTGGTTGGTATATTTGATCAATGTTTTCGAATTTCAGGAATGCAACAGTTGGCGACACTCTTAAAAATTCCAGAATTTATCTAAATAGGTTTTTTAATATGATGCCACTCAGGAAGATAGAAAAGATATATTTTTTGGAAAAATGTACTACATTCCTTGGAATATCAGTGATAAGAAAAAACTACATTGTTAACTTCTTTAAGTAAATAAATCATATTTTGTAGTAATAACAATTATTTTTGTTTTGTTTTAGGGTATATTTTTTGATCCCCTCTAATATTGACATTTATGCATCTGTACTTTTAACGTTAACTTCAGTAGCCAACAGCCTGTGACTAAAAAGACAGTAGACGGTAGAGAAAGAGCAGAAAAGTTTAAGACCATTGCACACTAAAATTCATGGCTGCTGAGCAATAAGCATGACCGCCAACAACAAATTATTAATAAATATTATGCCTGCCCTCTGGTCTTCTTATCTCTAAACTAAAATGTGCTGACTAATCATTGTTATTGTTATACAGGTTATATAATACTTTTTGTTTTGTGTTAACGACGAATGATTTTCTAAATTCTGTTCCTCTCTTTGATGCGGAAATAAGCTATACTAATTACTAATGACTTAACTGTTTATGTCAGCGGAAAAATGAACTGACAAGCCGGTTTTCTAAATTTCTTAAGAGCCGTTAGAATTTCTTCAACATTTAATTACATAAAAAAAAAAAACAATTTAATTTTTTTAGAACTCATTTACATCTAGCATCGTTTATATAAACGAATATGTATATGTGTACTATACTTCTATAAATCATCTCGTACGAGTTTCAAAGATTTCTCAAAAGTGAAGATAACTCGGAATTAAAAAACGTCACTCATACGCCTCGCCGAACGAAATGCGAATATACATATATAAATACACATACACTCACACTTGACAAAGATTGCTATATTTTTTGCTTATGTGTGACATTAGTATGCGTTAAGCAGGTTTCAATCGGTTTTTATAAATTCGGTCTGTGGATTTAATTCTTTGACAAATTTAAAGAAAGAGCGGAAATGCCATTTTTCAAAAACGACAAGTTATCGATTGTTTCAGATACTCTAGAATTCTCGCACACCTTTATTTCATCCCAGAATTCTTAAATTTCGATGTCGCTGTACCTAGCCCTGGCTGCCTCTTCTCTGTTCATTTAACTTTGAGGGTGGCATGGGAGATACTTGCTGAAGGAAAGAGGCGGAGAGATTTTTTATTGATGGATCAAGGTTTGCAAAGAGATTTGGTGGAGGAGTACACTGCGGGCAACCCTCCGACAGATCCTGTTTTAGGATTTAGGATCGTCAAAGTGGTTACTTACTCCGATAACAGGATAGCGATGTTAGATAAGAGTTCGCTGACTGTGTACTTAAAACTAGTAAGAGGATGTCCAGACTGCTTATATCTGGCATCGGGTTATTTCATGATTTGACTGGTTTGGGTGCCTGATCATAGCGGCATTGCAGTAAATTGTAGGTCTGATGAGCTTGCTAGGACATGTACACTAGGGTGGGTCGATTCCGGACTTTTTTCGATTCTGGATTTCTAATAGTGCGGAAAAGTTGTCTTAGTACTTCCTGATAACAATGCAACTTTTTGTTTTGAGATCAGTTTGCATCTTCAACCCCAACTCCGGCCTTGAAATTTCGGAAATTCGCCTAAAATCGTGAAATTGTCTACCTAGCGCCTGAAATACGCATCTCATGGCAAAATGTATAAAACAAAAGTTGTTTGTCACGTCATTTGCTACCGAAATGGTATGTGTGATCATGGCCGTAGGACGAACCGTTCCCGAGATACGAGCGAAAAGGCGTCGCGCCTCAGCGCAAGGTGAAAATCGGCTTGCGGCCACACTTCGTGACGTTCCGCCGCGTGCTATCACTCACATTCATTCACCTACGCCAAAGGATACGTTCGGATATGTCTCCACACAAATATGTTTTCCACACAAATATTTTTTTTGCACCCCGGTCTGCTTACTTAAGTAACGCGATTAATAACAAAACGTAAAAGATCGTATCAAAAACTGCAAGATGCTTTTCCGGACTTACCGTCAATAAAAAGTAATGACCCAAAGTATATTGTGATTAAATCCGATGAGAATACTACACCCCTTTCGAAAGTTTCTTGTTTACGTGTTTTCAATGCCTTACTTACCGTGAGCAAAGATATAATCAAAATTAGTGAATTACGCGACGGCAGCCTATTACTGCTAGTGAAAAATAAGCAAGTAGCAGAAAAGTTTATAAAAACGAAATGTTTTTTCAACATTGGCGCTGTTAGCGCTAGCTATCATCAACATCTTAATTGTAACAAAGGCACCATTTATGCACCGTTTTTAAACGATGTACCTGAAAGCGAAATAATAGAAGGACTGAGTTCTTACGAAGTTTCGGCGGTTTATAAGTTCACTCGCAAAGTTGAAGGTGTTATAAAGCCTACTGGTGTTATGCTAATATCATTCAACAGTTATTCCCTTCCAAACAAAATAAACATCGCATGGAGGATGACCTCTGTGCGACCATACGTGCCTAATCCAATGCGCTGCAGGTCATGCCAGAAATTGGGTCATACGCAAAAACATTGCAAAGGTTCCCCAACATGCGAAATTTGCAATTTTCCTTCTCCACACGATAATGACTGCATCCGAGTTATGTGTGCGAATTGTTCTGGCAAGCATCGCTCTTCTGATTGTACGTGTCCAAAGTATATGCAAACTAAAGAAATTTTAAAAATAAAGACACTAGAAAAGTGCAGTATGCACGAAGCCCTCAAAAAGTATAGAGAAAATACTTCCCTCCCTTCCCTCACTGCTAGAATTGCACATGTGCTTCAACCTACAAAAGGATACCTCTCCCTCCTCTGTAACCACCACACCAACAAAAATTTCAGCCATCAACAATTCCACAAAATCTAAAAATTCTCATAGAACTGCCGACAATGACTTGCCTAGTTCATCAAAACAAAACGCAGAGGTCACCTCTGCACCCAACTCATCAATAAACTCTTTAACTAGCAAAAATCACTCACCTAACGCCAACCATAAGCATATTTCCAACAACAAGCCTGCATCGATCAGTTCAGACTACAACAACGTCTCACATTCAGCTTAAAATATCAGCGACAACTGTACCCAACAAGACTCTTTCTTAAATCCCAAACTTTTCAGTCCAACAACAGCCTCTTTCATTTCTAACTTAAACAACTCCTTAAACTCGTTTAATAAATATACTGACTTCAACAACACTACTACCAACAATACTGTGCAATCTAATCCACTTAATCACGAAAATCCTTTCCAACAAAAAGCATTTCCAACAATAATCAATACTCTACTGAACATACTGAACAAATAGAAATTGACTCTGAATAAATACGCTTAGCTTTTACTCTCTTTTGAACTAGTACTCAATTGGTGACACTCAGCTTCAACTGACTGCTCATACGAGTTGATATTCTAGCTCTCTTCTGTTTCCCTTTTTCTTTTTTTCCTACATAGATCTTATGATTCCAATATTGCAATGGAATTTAAACGGCTACACTAATAATTACAATGAGCTTCAATTATTAATACAAGATCATGCCCCAGCTATTATACTCTTAAATGAAACTCACATCTCTTTCAACTTGTCGGCTTTTACGCCTAAGCAGTACATTGGCATGTTTCACAATCTTCCACATATTAGCACAGGCAAAAGAGGCATTGCGATTCACATAAGAAGAGATATTCCACACAAAATTAATGCCATTCAATCCAACTTGCTGGCTATGTCGATTGAAATTATCTTAGTTAAAAAAATCACCATAATCGGCACTTATATTGCACCAGACGAACAATTTACAAGTACAGACATCCTGCAATTAATCAACCAAGCTTCTACTCCTTTAATTTTCGCTGGTGATTTTAATGCATGGAGTCTACTATGGGGCTCTCCAATAGCCAACAAGAGGGTCAAATGTATTGAAGATGCTTTACTTTCCTCTAACTTAATATGTTTGAATAACGGATCCCCGACACACTTTTCCACTCACTCCAATTTTTCCCAAGTAGATCTTACAATGTGCACAGACACACTTGCCACAGAGTGCGAATGGAGTATACTCGATCACCTGCATGGAAGCGATCACTTCCCCATTGTACTAAAATTGCATCTAGGTTCAACAACTAAAAACCACAAAATAAATAAGGTATTCAAAGCTGATTACGCTGATTGGGAGAAGTTTCAGACACATTGCGAGATAAATGGCAATAATACCACAATATCTGACAACCCTAACCAAGAAAGTGCGAGGTTAACAAAAATTATCCGTTCAGCAGCGAATGTTAGCATTCCTCATACAAAGCCAACAGCAAGTTCAAAGAGTGTTCCTTGGTGGAATAAAGAAATCGCTGAATTGCGGGCAAAAAAACAGGCAGCTTGGTAGGAATACAAACGCGCTCGATCACTAGTCAACTTAATATCTTTCAGGAAAGCCAATGCTCTTTTTCGTCGTTCCGCGAAACAGGCCAAGCGTAAATGTTTTCAGGATTTCACAAGCAAAATAAATCCTTCGTCTAGTCCTAAGTTAAGATGGAACGCTTTAACAAAACTTTCAGGAGTGCCTAGAAATCTAACCATTCAATGCGTAAAGGGGCCAACAGGTTTGGTAACCAATCCATCCATTATTTCCGAGTTATTTGCAAACCCCTATTCTGAAACAAGCTCAGATATTTCATTCAGCACACAGTTTTAAACTTCTAAAACCACCACACTGTCCGACACTTCCTACCCTGTCTCCCCTCTTTCTTTTTCTGCTAAACAAATAGAAACCAGCATTTCACTGTCTGAATTCGAGTTCGTTGCATCTACCGCTAAGGGTACGTCCCCAGGGCAAGATAAAATTTCTTATCCAATTATCAGACATATGCCGAGAAGTCTCAAGCTCCGATTGGTAAAGCTTTATAACAAAATTTTCAATACTGGTGTCTACCCCCAATTTTGGAAAACGTCCTGTGTTATACCAATATTTAAACCACACAAATCCTCCGATGATCTTGCTAACTATAGGCCGATTTCCCTCCTTCCATGTATGGGCAAAATTTTTGAAAAGATCGTCGCTAACCGCTTGATGTGGTATGCTCAGCGAAACAAGTTCATATCACCGAATCAAGTCGCCTACAAAAAAGGTCAAGGCACGTTAGATGCTTTAATCCAACTAGACTACTTCATTACTAACGCTTTGTCCAGCAAAAACCACGTGTCCGTACTATCTCTGGACTTTCACAGAGCTTTCGACAAAATTGGAGCCCATATTATTATTCGACAACTTAGAAGATGGAAAATAGACCAGAATATGATTCGTTTTATTACTAACTTTCTCACAAACAGAAAACTCAAAGTTAACATAAATGGTTTTCTTTCTTCAACTCACCTCTTTTAGCCTTCCTTTTTATCATTGCTTTCGATGATATTAGTAAGATGATAAAAAATTACATAGGAGTTGAGCACCAGATCTATGCTGACGATGTTCTAATCTACACAAAAGTCTCTGACGTTAATTTAGCTCAATCCTTATTTACTATTATACTCGCCAGAATTGAGACTTGGTCACTGGAGTCTGGTGCTTCACTTTCCTTAGACAAAACACATATCCTTCATGTATGTAGGAAGCAAAATTGCAACGGTATTTCACTTACCCACAACCAAACTAACATCGAATGTAAAACACAGCTGAAAATACTAGGATTAATTTTTGACTCTAATTATAACTTTAATGCTCACTGTAAATATGTCAGAAACTCGTTAATGACACGATTAAATATTGTTAAATATCTCTCGTCTAAGCATTCATTTATTCATCCGAACACACTAATCAATGTTGTCAGAGCTTTGCTAACTTCAAAAATAGTTTATGGGCTCCCCATCTATGGCAATTGCTCCAAAAGCAGTATCAACCTTTTAAATGCACCATACCATTGCGCAATACGGCGAAGTCTCCGGGCCTTTCCAACCTCGCCAATAAAAACGATAATGGCTGAATCTGGTTTACCAACTATTCAAAATAAAATTATAGATTCTTCGCTCCAAATTCTTGCGAAATCGGCTGAGAACATCAACCCATTACTACCCAGCCAGCATTTACTATCAATTTTTAATGGAAAATTACGCATTTTCAATAGAAAAATTGATAGAAAACAGTCAATTTCTATAGCAATATTCATTGTAAATTGACTGTTCCCTCGGAAGAAAATGGTCCAACAAAATCGAATGATTTTGATTGAGTCATTTTCAGGGTCAATTTCCAGTCATTTTATTATAAATTTCGATTGTTTTTTCCGGTCATTTCTCAATGAATTTCTAGTCAATTTTCAGTCAATATTTAGTCAATTTACAGTCATTTTATTATAAATTTCGATTGTTCTTTCCAATCAGTTTTCAGTCATCTTATTAATCTATATTCATTTTTTGTTTTATTTTTAAATTCAAATTTATTTATATTTTAAATTAATTCATTCACATGTTTTTCCTTACAGCTCAATACAATCATTTATTTTCAGACAAAGGTAGACGGCGTTTTTTTACTCTTTCGTTTGCATAAACGAAAGGTTTTTGTAGCGTTGATCTAACGGCTTTTTCGTCCACTTGAAACATTTCATGGCAAATATCTAAAGAAAGAGGAAAGAAATGTAGTTATTGTTTAAAGAATTAATACAATATAAAATAATAGGCGTGTTTTATTTGACTATCATAAGCTAATAGCTAAACCATGGACAAATAAAACGCATTTAGCTTATTTCACATTTTCGCTTAAAAATGCATTATGTTGGCAACGCGAGAAATAACAATCAGCTGATATTCAATTTATTGCAACGAAATGTTTGACATGGAGAAAAGGTAAATTTGAATTTTTAAATTTGTAAACGAACTTTTCACAAACTAAATAATTATTTATTTCGTTTAAATACAGCAAAAGAAATATTTGGACAAAGGCCGAGACGCTCCTATTCCTAAAATGCTACAACGAGAGGAAGGATGAGTTCCTACATGCGCGAAAGAAAAAGTTTGCATATGAAAACGTCATGGAGGACATGATATATCAAGGATTTACAGTAAGAATATTTTAAAGTTATTTTGTAAAAATTGATTACATTTGTTTCCACAGGATACAACAATTAATGCGGCTGCCCTTGTTTCAAAAATGCGAACGCTTTTGAATGCCTACAAAGCAGCGAAAGACAACGAAAAACAGACTGGCACTCCTCCGTGCACAGTACCATATATGCGCGAGATGGACGAAATTTTTGGCGAAAGTTGCTTGGTGTCCAACAACCACACCTTAAACATTGGGACAGATCCTCAAGAGGCATTGGTTGAGTCTAGTGGTTAGTTAAAATTTAATGTTCATTATGTATTGCTTATATTGCATTCGCTTTTTTATATTTTTAAACAGGTAAGGATTCAACTGATTTTCAAACAATCCTCGACAATATGCCAAGTACTTCGAGGCAGAGCCGGTCTGCACTAAGCCGTAGCATATGCAGACCAAATGCTGTGAATTCACAGGAGCCGAACGCAGCAAATTCTGTTCCAAATCGGCGTTATAGGAAAAGCGCTAAAGAACTATATTTTGAAAAAAAATCGAACAAAAAAGGAAAAGTGCTGAAGTGCAGGCGAAGTTTTACGAAAATATCGAAAAACGAATACAGGATTTGGCCGAAAATCAAAAAATTCTAATAGAAATTGAACAAAAAAAAATTAAAATAGAAGAAGAAAAATTAAAAATTTTAAAGCAGTATTTTATGAATAAAAATTAGAAAAGCTACTTGATTTCACAACGAATATATATTGTTATTTATTTAACGGGAATATATAATCAAGCTTATCATAAAATAAACATTTTTTACATACAAATCTTGAATAATTGCATACGTATATGTAGTAAAATTATAAATAATTTTATTATTTGAGATTGAAAATGGAAAATGTTGCTCTAAAAGTGTATTTTAAAATTAAAAAAATTAAAATTTATTAATTTCTTCGTGCTAAAATTGTAAGCAACTGATTCCGGCGGTCTCCACTTGCTTCTCTCGCCAGATCATTAGCAGTTTCTGGCTCCGGTTCGGCACTTTCAATTTGATAGTCAATAATTGTATCGTCGTTAGTAATAATACATATATTGTGCATAATGCATGCACTTGCAACTAAATTCGAAATTGCACATAAATTTCTGTGCTCCGTAAATTTAAGAAGCCTTCGGAAACGTCCTTTCAGTGCTCCAAATGCATTTTCACAACTATTCTTGCTAAAGAATGTGTTTTGTTAAAGTTGATTTGATTAGGCGTTAACGAACCATAATCTTTAAATACCGGTATGAGGTAATTTCTGCAAGGGTATGCCGAGTCCCCGAGAATAAAAGTAGAATTTGGAAATAAACTTTCCATATTACTTTCCGCTTTTCTATAAAATGCTGACCTTTTTAGCACTCTGGAGTCATGATATGATCCGGGTTCACCACAATAAATATCAATAAATTTTTTATTAGCATCGACAATGGCCTGTAGAATAACAATATAATTACGTTTTCGATCAAAATATATATGTTTGTATTTTATTGGTGCATTAATTGTTATATGGGTACAATCAATAGCACCAATAACACCTGGTATTTGTTTCCTTTGTAAAAATTTGCGAGTTGTTTCTTCCAACGCATCTCCAGTTGGCCACTTAACAAACTCATGACCTATTGAGATAACCCACGCTACAACCCGACGAACAATCGCCCATGCTGTGGACTTCGTTACATCAAACAATACGGCTAGTTGTCTGTAGGTAATTGTGTTACTTAAATACCATACATACATGTACATCATTGTTTTAGCAGGAATTTTGGTTTTTCCGGCCTTATACAGCCTTCATACAGAAAAGTATCGTAACAAAAACAAAGCATTCCTATTAAGTAATCTAAAGTGGTGCGGCTCAAACGAAAGTGAGATTTGAAATCCTCATCTTCAAAACTATCAATGGTGTCCACAAAAATAGAGCATTTTGGATGCTCTATCTGCTCTTGTTCTGAATCCTCCGATGACGAAATTGATTCAGCAGCTAAGCCAGCAAGGATGGTCAATATTTCGTTATACTCTTCAACATTTGAATTTATGTACATAGTACCAAGCAACTAGAAAACACACAAATTTAATTTTCTCTTAATTTTAATTTAAAATCCTTACTTACCGCATCTTTTATAAAATTTTCCATTTCGTGCACTTCTATACGTTTCATTTATACATTTCCATTTGTTTACATTTTTATCTGTCAAAATACGGGTTGTCGCTGATGCCAACTACTGTTTTTGGGAAAAATCATAGCTATTGTGAATGAAAAAAGCATTTTAACTGGCAATGCCTTTAGCCCAATAAACAAGCTATGATATGTAGCTTATGACAAGCCAACATAATTATGTTGACTAAGTCTTCCATACAAAATAAGCTAATAGCTTAATTTGCTGGTCAAATAAAACACGCCTAATATTACTTTTTATTATTGTTGTAACTAAACATTTTTCCGCGCTTGGCTTATCTGCCGTGCCCCTCCACGAAAAAGACATTGCCAACTCGTCTGAAAAAATACGCCTGATTGCTGCTCTTAGAAAAGGGGTTGACGCTTCACCTTCAGTCTTCTTAATATATAGTTTCTATAAATAATTCTTTGTTACACATTTCACTTCTGTCTTTAAAGCCCGCACTTCCATCGTCAACTCCGCTATTAAATTTTTAAGAGACTGTTGGTCTGTGCTGTCTAGATTTTGATCTGAAAAACACAAAGTTAAATAAAAATGAAGAAAATTTAAAGTGTTTTATTTGGACTTACATATTATTTGGCTGCTGTTAGGTTCATATCCATAATTATTTATAGAGCTCATGATTTCAATCAGTTAATTAGTGGTGTGAAATAAAATCCACTTCCAGAAGATTCATTCAAACATATAATCTTGGAAGTTATTTTTTCTTTTGTAAATTCTATTTCCCTATCGTACTGAATGCCAGCTACAAAATACAAGTTAAATTTACATGAACTTATATGTGCAAAAGTAAGGTGTTAAATTTTTCAAGACAAGACCGGTGAAAAGTGGAACATTATTGGAATTAATGATTTTTATAATTTGAATAACTGTATTCACAACCAGGCAGAAATTATTTGGTTGCTCCAAAGAAAAGAAGTACCCATTTACCTGAACATTTGATATTTGCCCGTTAACTACTTTACCAAATACGACACTTTGATTTTCATCGAGTCTTTTTAAGTGAAAGCTACTTTCTACCTGCCTTTTGTAAATTTGAGAAGCAACTTGTTCCCCTTTCCTTACCTTCCGCTTCACTTTTTGGAGGTGATTCTCAAATTTGAAAGCGCTAATTCCATCTAAGGACAAATACCTTTTGGCATCATCATGTAAATGCAACAATGAATGAAAGTTGCATGTAATAAATGAGATATCATACATAGACGGAATGTCACTTACAAAAGATTTTAGTAAATTTTCTGCACATAGATTGTTTTGTTTTGATTCGTCTTTATGAAGTAAAATTCTTAAAGCTAAAGAAAATTTTAAAAAGTGCTCATATCTATCAGGTCTTATTCTTATTCCACAATGTAAAAATTGCCAGGCATTTGGACACACAAAGAACTTCTGTGGCAAAATGTCAAAGTGCGTTAAATGCGGTGGTAAGCACAAAACCATCGAGTGCCAAAAACCCAACACTGAAAAGCCAAAATGCTGTAACTGTGGCGAAAGCCATCCGGCAAACTACAGAGGATGTATTGTTGCCAAGGAGCTTCAAAGCATTCTTAACAAAGCCTTGAAGAAACAAAAAGTTACCACAAATTTGCCCAGTACATCAACTAATCCACCCATTGGTAATAAAAGTACTGTCAACAAGCAGAATCGTGTGCAGACGAGTAAGCTCACTTTTTCTGAAGTACTGAAAGGCAAATCAAAGGTGGTGAACGAAAAAAACACAAAGATGACCGAAGACCTACTAACTCAAATACTTGAGATGTTAAATAAACAAGAAAAATTCAATAACGATCTGTGCAGCCGCTTAGATAACCTCGAAAAAAATAAAAATAAAACAAAATTGAAGACATGAATGGTGCTCTCCGAGTTATGACATGGAATGCAAATGGACTATTAAAGCACCAAGATGAGCTTCTACTTATTTTACAAAAAGAAAAAATAGATGTATGTCTTATTTCCGAAACTCATTTTACGAGACACAGCCATATAACTTTCAAAAACTACGATATCTATCATACAATCCACCCTAGTAATTGTGAGAGGGGAGGCACTGCTGTTATTGTTAAGGATTATTATGAGGATAGAAAAATCCGTACGCACAATATTCAAACCACAACTATTACATTAAAAGCAATGAACCAACCCTTGTCAATTACTGCAATATATTGTCCGCCGAGATACAAAATCCTCGTTGAAGAATATAAAGAACTTCTCAATATGCACAAACACAAATTTATTATGGGAGGCGACTTTAACGCTAAGCATGTTTACTGGGGATCGCGCCTAACGACAGCTAAAGGGCGAGACTTATTCCAGGCAGCTCAAGAAACGGGGTGTGAGTTTGTATTGACCGGAACACCAACTTATTGGCCAACGGACACCAACAAAATACCAGATGTAATAGACTTCTTTATAACCAGAAAGATATCTCGAAATTTCATAGAAATAGAAGGTGGATTAGATCTAAGCTCTGATCACTCCCCATTATATTTAACAGTAAGTGAAACAGTCATTAAAAGAGATCTTAGTCTGAAGCTATACAACAAAAACACGGACTGGACTTCGTTCAAACAAATACTTCAGACTAAAATAAAGTGTCCGAAATCACAACAATTGAACAACTAGAGTTAGAAGTTAACACATTTACGAAAGAAATTCAACAAGCAGCTTGGGATAATGCTCCGGAGTTAAAGCGGAAAAGTGTAGGTTCAAATTACCCCAAAGAAATAAAAATCCTTCTAATTAAGAAAAGAAAGTTACGACGGAAATGGCAACAAACCCGCTCACCACTCGACAAAACCAACCTTAATAAGGCAACAACAGAATTTAAACGAGAAATTGCTCATATTAAGAATGAGTCAATTAATAAATATTTATCTCAACTATTCGCTGACAAAAAAGATGATTACTCACTCTGGAAAAGTACTAAGTATCTGAAACGTCCAACAAGTCACGTTGCACCACTAAAAGTTGTTTCCAATACATGGGCTAGAAGTGATTGTGATAAAGCTAATGCATTTGCAAAACACCTAGCTGAAACCTTTCATCCAAACGAGGATAGTGAAATCGCGTACCTCAGTAGCATTCAACAAGATCATGCAACAATCCCAGCAATCACCATTTGTGAACTTAAAAGTGAAATTAAAAAGCTTAAAGTAAAGAAAGCAGCTGGCTTCGATTTAATTACAGCTGAAGTTACCATACAAATGTTTACGGAAGCTCGCCTATCTTTTCAATACAGCAATCCGTCTGACATATTTTCCAAGCCTTTGGAAAGTTGCCGAAGTTGTTATGGTTCCTAAACCAGGAAAGGATCCTCACGTAGTCTCGTCATATAGACCAATTTCACTACTTCCACAAATCTCAAAACTTTTTGAGAAATTAATTTATCTAAGATTAAAATCTATAATCGACGAAAAGCAGTTAATTCCATCGCATCAGTTCGGTTTTAGAAATAAGCATTCACCAATAGAACAAATTCACAGAATAACATCAGAAATAGAAAAATCCCTGGAGGAAGGAAACGTATGCTCAGCTGTATTCCTTGACGTTGCACAAGCGTTTGACAAGGTATGGCACGAAGGCCTTATGCAAAAACTAAAATCATGTCTTCCGGTTGAGTATTGTGCTCTTTTAGAATCGTATATCACCATGAGATTTTTCCGTGTAAAACAAGAAAATTAATTCTCTGAACTAAAAGAAATTGAAGCAGGAGTTCCTCAGGGAAGTATCTTAGGTCCACTTTTATATATTTTGTATACAAGAGACTTACCATTAGCAGCAAACAGTATGACTGCCACTTTTGCGGATGACACCGCAATACTATGCGTCGAAAAAACAGCAGAAAAAGCTGCGCTAAAAATGCAACATGCAATCAACTCCGTAGTAAGCTGGACTAAAAAATGGAGAATAAAACTAAACGGTGGCAAATCGGTTCATGTAAATTTTACAAACAAAAGAATCACTTATCAACCTATAAGTATTCTAGATGTCTGCATACCATACGCAAATACAGCTAAATATCTTGGCATCACGCTCGATGCTAGATTACGTTGGAAGGAGCATATCAAAATAAAAAGGATTGAACTTAATCTGAAATTGTCGAAAATGAAATGGCTAATTGGGCGAAGGTCAAACCTGTCCATACACAACAAATTACTTCTTTATAAACAAATAATCAAGCCGATATGGTCATATGGTGCGCAACTGTGGGGATGTGCCAATGATGGCAGTATTAATATTATACAACGTTTTCAAAACAAGGTGCTAAGAGGCATTGTAAATGCTACTGCAGAAATGCTGATATTCATCGAGACTTAAGGATGAATACGGTCGCCGAAGAAATAAGGAGTCAGGCACTACAAAAGGCTTAATACACATGTGAACGAGGAGCGAGAAATCTTCTTTTAGACACATGCCTCTCTAATCGATTATGTCGCAAAAAACCACATAGCTTAGTTGGAAGCTAAAATATAAACAAATTAATTATACTATATACCGTATATGTATGAATATTACTATTAATTTCTATGTAATTTGTTTTTAAGTTATTCAAATCAAACTGCTCGTTAGTTTTTGAAACTAGTTGTAGTGATATAAAAAATTGTTAAAGTTTTTAAAAATGTTTGTAATAAAAAAAAAAAAAAAAAAAAAAATATCTATCTGGTGATAATATATTTTTTAACAAATAAGCAATTCTGTAGCCTTCCATCTATCAAGCTCTTTTAAACTACGTGGTTTCCTATTAAATTCCTTTGGTATATTTTTTTTATTGAAAACTAATTCTGTTGAAAGTACTTCTGCTTTATACAAAGGCAAGGAGTAATGTTCACCTCTTTTCTTAACCCATGCGTTCAAAAGCGTTCTCATAACCCCCAAGCAATCTACATGCATACAGTCCAAACAACATTGATGAATAATGTCTATATTTAAATTTTCTAATGTTGATTTGGACGACTGCTTATGATGCTCTGGTTGCAAGTGCATTCGGAACGATTCATTTGTTCTCGCAACTAAGTTTTGAGTTTCGGGGAAAACGAGGCGATGTTTTACTATTTCACCTTTTTGTGTGCAACGTACACATGAATAGTACCCAGTGTGGCCTTTAATGCCTAACACAAAAGACTTAGCGGGCGCATCCATTACAAAACATCGGACCGCCACGTTAAAAAATTTTGTTGCAAAAACGAGACCATCCTGTTGCAGGACTTGAAGTTCAGAAATAAATTCACTTAAAAAATCAGTTGGGCAGTGCGGTTTTGAATTGCCTTCAAATATTCCTACAATGAAAACATAGTCCGCATTGACAATACTGCCTAATATTGGCCAAACTTGCTTCGAGCTGCTCTTGAACAGTGGCAGACCTTCAATGCCGAAATCAAGCATTATATTTGGAAGACGGAAATCATTTAATACTAAGAAGTCTGTCAACGCATTCTTTAGACCATAATGTACATAAATCCCATCTCCTACATTTCGCTTGACGACTTCAGCCGGTGTTTGTAAAACTGTCCTAGCATCTTTGGGAACTTTTATGTTGCATTTGTTTAGCACACACAGTAAAGCATTAAATGCCACAAAACTTAATCCCATTTGCTAAGCTCTGAACGCAGATCATAAGTTACATCATTTTCATCATTTGTAACACTATCACTGTCCAAGAAATCCTCAAATCTACTTTCCCCTCTAGCTTCGTTGACAATATCAATATTATTTATCACTGCAACACCTTGGTCTTGAAATTGAACTTCAACACTTGAATCACTATGCAACAACTTTGAATTTATAATTTTTTTAGCTTCCTTTCTAGCTTTTCTTTTTATTTGAGTGGCTGACATTATAAAATAATTAATTTTTACTACTTTAATTGGCAAATTCAAAAATAATGAATTATTAAGCTATTTTAATTAATTAGGTACTTTAAAATTATGTTTTATTTTATTTATTTCACGCACTAGAGAGCTGTTGCTTTGGAGATGAACTATATTGAAGTGAGAAATGCATGCATTATTTTGTCACAAAAATAAATATTTTGATGTTGTTAACTGTATACTCATAACGGGATCACGAAACAACACAATTGATATTTAATCAACTTGTTGAGCGTTTTTTGATACTTGTACATTTTGTTATTGTAAACGGCAAATTTATCAAAAAACAATCACCAAGAACAATCAATAATGATACGTAAATCACCATACAATCAACTCAATGCTATCTGGGTAAATACAACTATCACGCATGCCACGAAAAAAAGAAAAATTCCAAGAATACAATCGGCTATTTCGAGATGCTTAAGTTTCGCTGCAGAAAATAATATTTTACGTAACGCAACATGCAAATTCACCTCTCGACATCCTCCCTGTCTGATCAGTGATAAAATCCTACAGAATAAGCTTATGTTTTTTTCCAAGCAAAACACACCAAACGAAGTCTTTCAACAAACCTTTGCTGAACTGGAATCTAATTACACAAACAATGGCTGGAAGTTATTGTTTACGGATGGCTCCAAGTCCATCGATTCCACTTCGTTAGCAGTTGTCACTGCCACAGGAGAAATTATTTGCAATTGGCTTCTCCCCTCAACGAGCTCTGTATTTACCGCTGAAGGAGCTGCTATTCTTCATGCAGTTAATCACGCAAAAAAGACGAAAGGAAATCGTGTATGTGTGCAATAACGTCTCCTTCCAATCGCAATCCCACAATAGAAGTTATCAGGGACGCGGTCATTGGTGCCCCTCAGAAAATCCAAGTAATGTGGATCCCTGTTCATGCTGGTATTACAGGCAACCTCTTTGCAGACCTCGCTGCGAAAAATGTAGCCAGAACTCCTGCCTTAACATACTACGTCTCAACCAAGCAAGACATTTCTAACCTTATTAAGCAAAAAAGGCATCAAAAAAACCCAAGCGAATGGAAAACATTTAAGCATCACTACGTGGTCATAAACCCAGCCAGAAATCGAATAATCTACTCGTCAACAATAAGACATATACTCGATTAAGGATTGGACACACTATCATAACACACGCCCACTTACTATCGGGTAAAAGCCCATCCATTTGCCCCTTTTGCGGTGACACCGCTTCTATCAAACACTTACTCACACTCTGTCCGATGCTTCACTCAACAGCCCACAACTCTGGCAACATTGATCTCATAAAACTACTAAGTGAACCTTCAGAAAAAAACGTTATGATTGATATTGATTCTTAAAAACCAACGATTTGTTAAAACATGTTTAAGCAACTTACATCTTTACTAACCCTTAGCAAATAGAATTTTTCACCTAGTTATAATTACAAGGCGGCTGAAGGCCTCGTAGCCAGTGCTGCGTTTATGTATTTATATAATAAAACTCTTTTTTGTTATATGAATTATTATAAATAAAAAAAATATTTTGGTTTTGCATAATAAGTAATGTTTTCTTTTTAACTTTTATTCTCATGTTTATTTAATAAATTAGTTTCGTAACTCAGCTTTAAACTCTCTGTTGTCTTTTGGACAAAGTCTATTAGGTTATTCTTTTATGAGAGATAATGGAATATGTATAGTAAGTGGTTGTAAATGTATATGACTGACAGAAAATACTTATCATATTCTTCACTGTGTGATCCTTCTTAATCCTTGAACATTCTCAAATCAGTTTGACCAATATAAATAATAATTACAGAAAGCTTAGATTAAATTTTATCTTAACTAATATCACTGGTCAACAAATTTGTAATTTTTTTTTGTGACATGAAAATTTATGTCAAATTTTGAATATACTAGGGTCACCAAATAATAATATATCAATGAAAAAAATGGACACATCATGTTTTCTTGTGACATCAAAACATATAGTTTCGTAAAAAGTACAAAATTCAGCCACACTTACAGAATTATTTCCTAATATCTAATAGATACTTATGATTTTCTTGAATATTTGGCTTCCGGTAGGTCCCTTTTAAGTCTCCAACCATAGTCTGCTAGCATTCCTGGACTCCATTTCCCTTGATTACGCTTCTTCATTAAGAAAATGTCTTGATGGAACCTCTCACCCTGTTCGTCACTCACAGCACCCAAATTTGCCGGAAAGAGATCAAGATGAGAGTTCAGCATATTTATTTTCAAGGACATATTACACTCCAAAGCTTTAAATGATATCATAAGTTCATTTATTAAATCTTTGTAATTTTCCGCTTTATGGTTACCTAGAAAATTTAGAACAACATTCACAAAACATTTCCAGGCTAGTTTTTCCTGATCATTTAGTCTCTTGGCCGAAGACAAGTTTGCATACTAGATATTGTGTTTGGATTTGGTAGTAATACCTTTTGTTTGAGTCAAACTAAATTAACAATCACTTACATGATCCTTTGGTTTCGTCCAAATCATTAGTACAGCAATTGACAAATGTTTAAGCTCTTGTTTAGCCCAACCTAATAGGAGCCTCACACACGTTACACAACATTTACGTGGAACTCATTTCTCACAGGAAAACCAAAAAAGTCTAAATAGCACTGTTCAATTCTTCTTCTTAATTGGCGTAGACACCGCTTACGCGATTATAGCCGAGTTAACAACAGCACGCCAGTCGTTTCTTCTTTTCGCTACGTGGCGCCAATTGGATATTCCAAGCGAAGCCAGGTCTTTCTCCACCTGGTCCTTCCAACGGAGTGGAGGTCTTCCTCTTCCTCTGCTTCCCTCTACGGGTACTGCGTCGAATACTTTCAGAGCTGCAGTGTTTTCGTCCATCCGGACAACATGACCTAGTCAGCGTAGCCGCTGTCTTTTAATTCGCTGAACTATGTCGATGTCGTCGTATATCTCGTACAGCTCATCGTTCCATCGAATGCGGTATTCGCCGTGGCCAACGCGCAAAGGACCATAAATCTTTCGCAGAACTTTTCTCTCGAAAACTCGCAACGTCGACTCATCCGTTGTTGACATCGTCCAAGACTCTGCACCATATAGCAGGACGGGAATTATGAGTGACTTATAGAGTTTGGTGTTTGTTTGTCGAGAGAGGACTTTGCTTCTCAATTGCCTACTCAGTCCGAAGTAGCACCTGTTGGCAAGAGTTATCCTGCGTTGGATTTCTAGGCTGGCATTGTTGGTGGTGTTTACGCTGGTTCCAAGATAGACGAAATTATCTACAACTTCAAAGTTATGACTGTCAACAGTGACGTGAGTGCCAAGTCGCGAGCGCGACGACTGTTTGTTTGATGACAGGAGATATTTCGTCTTGCCCTCGTTCACTGCCAGACCCATTTCTTTTGCTTCCTTGTCCAGCCTGGAGAAATCAGAACTAACGGCGCGGGTGTTGAGGCACTGTTCAATTAGTGATGTGAAATTTCGACGCTGAGATGTAAAAGTTAATTCTCCAAACACATAACAAAAATTGTCAACAAAAATTGTTCAAACACTTTCGTGGCATATTTATAATCTAACTAATGTAAATAAAATGTAATTTAGCAAACACAATAGTTACACAGTCGACTACATGCAGTTGTGTAAACAAAAAAACGTAGATGAGGTCAGAAATGTATTTGTAGCTGTCGAAAAGTCGTCGCTTTCATCCGTAAAAATATTAAAAAACTTAAAGTTAATAGCACCATTTCACTTTTACTGCTGGCAAGTAAATTAGTTTAAAAGACTTTATATGTAGGCAACCTTTCTCGACGGCTCTGAGAAAAATATGGTCAACGATAGCCGCTTGTAGGATGCCATTCATTCACAACGCTTCGAAACAAAAATCCCTTAAGGGGGGAGCCTGCTTTAGAGGCTTAAAAAAATCTATATTTTCAAGGATTTTTTTAGAAAGGAAAGAAATGTCTGATTAAAATGAAACTTTTATGATTTATTCTTGTATATTTGAAGAGTCTCCTAAATTTTTTTTTTATTATACATTAGATATTGTTCATGTTTGAAGAAATTTACTGAGGCGCCTCGAGTGTGCAATTTCTGTGTGGCGGGCAAGATGCAGGTCGCAATTTTCATCTGAAACAAAAGAACAAAAAAAAATTTTAATTTTCAATATTGTAATTCCTAGGCGAACCAAAAAAATTCAACAAAAAGTGAAATATTCAACAATTTTTCGCAGTTAAAAATAAACATTATTTTAAATCGTTTAAAAACCGGATTAATGTTAACTTTCTTAAGGTATTTTAGGTTCACCTAGAAAAGAATTTAATTCCAAATACAACGCATTTTGATTCGTTTCGATAGGACGTTTGCTTTTTTTCCTATCTTGCCCGCCAATTTGAAAAAATATTAAAAATGAAAAACCGAGAAATCGCGCGTCAAAGTTTTCGCTTTTTGTTCACTCGGTCACTTTTTCCCAATTAAGTAAAACTGTTTGTTGACCCTATCTTGTCGCAAAGCATTTTTGTTGCGTTTTGCCTACAACTCAGAACTTGGTGGTTAAGAAAAGGCTGTTAGGGCATGAATAGGTGAGTATCACTTTTATGTTTGTCGTTAGCTTAGTGTCAGCGAAATTGTACATTATGAAGTTTTTTATTTAAAAAATACTTGTATGGATTAAAATGATTTTTTGTTGTCTTAATAATTTTTTTGATCATTGATATAAAAGCTCAATCACTTACCTTTAGCGATCTAAAAAAATATATTTAGGATGTACAAAATTATATTTTTCACAATAGGTATCAGGAGAAGTGGTAGAGGGGTTACCAGACAATGCCCGCCGAAGAAAACATATTAAGAAAATGGATGGGTTCAGCTGGGGAGTTCAAACTTCCAAATAGTTATATACTTGTTCGTTTGATGGATTAGTTTAGAGATTAACACTGGTCTACAGGCTGGTCTAATGAGTTTCTGAGTGAGTGAAACATATGCGAAATACCTGTATCTCATTCTCTCGTGAAAATCAGATGAAGGGATTTTCCAGTAACTCCAAAAATAATTAATTGAGAATCTATTTATACCTACGGCAAATTTAGACTGTAGGTGACATAGGAATCGGCTTTCAGAAACTTCAATGATTTATTTAGATTTTCGCTAGCAGAATATAAGAAAGTTCTTTTAATGGAGAATCAAACAAAAGCAAATTACAAGGCACCGATAGATACATTACATTTATTTTTCATGTAGTTGTAATACTGTTTTTATAGCCATATTTTATTTATGCTTTAAATCCATTTACTGTTTTTGAAGAGTATTATTTGCTATCTCATTCACAAGAGAGAATGGCTAATATTGAGGAGATACTTTAAGGATAGTGAAATACCCCATATCATCATAACATTCAAAAAATCTGTTTCAGAGCAAACCATAACAAAAAACAATACGAATGAATAGAGTTTCAGCAATGTCTTATTTATTAAACATAAGCTAAAATTCATTTAATGAAGAGAAGCCATGATAAAGTGGCAAATAAAGAGATAATGGAAAAGACGACTTAAATTCAAAAGTAAACGGCTTTGTACCGATCTTTCTCGCTTTTTTTTGCAAGAAACCTAGTACTGCCCTCACTATATCCGAAGCGACCATAGAACAGACTATGTCTATCTAAATATTGCAGTCAATGACATTAAAACTCTGACTAATAACCCTAAGAGTTTAGATGTTACACTCAACAGCCTGAAATCTTTCAATTCGCATACGATCACGACTATTATCAAAGTACAACAATTTAGGCAATTTCTACTGGAATGCTTTCTTAGAAAGCATCCATTTAGTCATATGCTTTAAAGCGAGTCGAGTCCTTAGAGCATCATTAGATAATTTCTTGATTACGTCGGCAATAGTATAACAAAATTTTGTGATTTTAAAACGGACGCAACGGACTCAAGTCATGCAGTGAACGCAAATGCCAGTGGAGCTATTAACACCTTCACCGACTCCTTCCCAGTGCATTCCTAGAGTCAAACCACCACTCATCGCAGAAGAAGAGATTGAGTTCTCGCCCGAAACACCTACTTATCGAGAGCCGACCCTGACGTATAAAATATATGTTTTGCATGAAATTTATCGCCGCATGACTCCAATCACTTCTCTGGGTGTCCGATGAAGCCTAGGTAGGTAGGTAGGTAGGAGTGCAGCCCTATCGGGCTCAATTAGCACTTGATGTGCCATTTTGATACACTATTCGTAGAACCTCCTGTATCTGCTATTACGTTTCACCTTCTCTCTCAAACCATTTTGAGGTTTCGATGAAACTACTTATGTCCGATATGCTTTTGGTGGAAATCCATTCAAGGTTTGGTGCTTGGTGGATTCCAAGTGTTTTGTGTCGGATCTGTGCTAGAGCTGGGCATTCGCAGAGAAAGTGGAAAATTGTTTCCTTGTTCCCTGCTACTCCGCAGCCACGGCAGATGTCGTTGTAGGGCAATCCCATTTTGGACGCATGTTCCCCAAATGGCCAGTGCCCTGATGTGGTAGCTGTTATTCTGTAAATTCTTTTTCTTGACCTATTTAATAAGTCATTGGTTCTTTTCCTGTCATATGTTGGCCATAATTGTTTAGTTATGACGCATTTTGTAATGTTTTTCCACCTGTTGTTTGCAATTTGCTGAGATAGTCTATTGATCTCTCCTTTTATCGATCCTAGCGGGCTTGGTATTAGCTCCGCCATGGATTCATTGAGGAAAGCTCCTGCCTTTGCCAACTCGTCTGCTTTTTTCGTTACCGAAAATGTTCCTGTAGCCGGGAACCCAGATCAAGTTTAGCTGGAGCTTGTCTTTTATTGAGCTTAGTGCTCTCTTGCAGTTGTGAACTGTACTGGAATTTGTCATGGGTGAAGACAATGCCAGGAGGGCCGCCTGGCTGTCCGTAAATATAGTTGCTTTATGTATATTCCCGTGGTTTTCTAATAGAACTTCGCAGGCTTTTTCTATGCCTAGTACTTCTGTTTGGAAGATGCTAGCCGAGTTCAGTAGACGTATAGAGATAGATTGAGGTGGTATCTTCCTCTACCATTGAACCTCTTCTCCATTCTCGTCTAGATGGTATCCTCACCTGGAAGTGTCTATTGAAATCCAGCTTTGGGAGAATGTAGTCTGATTTATTAATAGTGAACTTGTTTAAAATTACACTATGTCCGTAGTTCTGCTGATTCCAACCTCCCAATTCTTTTATTCTTATCGCCGCAATAGCTGCTGTTTTGTGAATAAAAATGTCCATTGGTAGTTGATGCAGGATCACATTGAGCGCATCAGTCGGACATGACCTGATTGCACCCGTAACACCCGCACATGCTGCTCTTTGTATTCCATTTAATTTTCTAATATATTGTATTGTTTGTTTAGCGCTGGCCACCATACCAGAGCTCCATATGTAAGTATAGGTCTTATGACAGCCGTATACATCCACATGATTATACTTGGTTTAAGGCCCCAATTCTTGTTGACGATTTTCTTACAAGTATAGTAGGCCATGTATGCTTTGTTTATTCTTTTTTCTATATTTATTTTCCAGGACAGTTTGGTGTCAATCTCCACCCCCAAGTATTTAGCTGTGGGGGATAGAGTGAGTGTAAACCGTTTAGTACCGGAAGTTGAAACTGAGGTATTTTGGTTCTGCTAGTGAATAGCATCAATTCTGTTTTGTTCGGGTTAACTCCTAGACCATTGTTTTTAGCCCATAGGTTTAACCTACGAAGTGCTCTTTCCATAATCTCGCTGACTGTTGAAGGAAACATGCCTGAGACCAACAACACTATATCGTCTGCATACGCTACTGCTTTCACTCCTCCACCGTTTAGTTGGAGTAGTATTTCGTTCAGCGCTGCAACCCATAGAAGCGGAGAGAGGACCCCCCCTTGAGGCGTTCCTCTACTCACATAGCTTGTTTGTGTTGCAGCGCCGTTTGAAGCTATAATCTTCCTATTCTCAAGCATCGATAGTATCCATCTGCACACAGTGTCGTCTATCCCACCATGTGCCAGAGAATTAATTATCGCATTTACTTCTATGTTGTTGAAGGCGCCCTCTATGTCTAGAAATGCAGCCATGGTGTATTGTTTGTGATGTAGTGATTTTTCAATTACACTTATCACCTCGTGAAGGGCGGTTTCGGTTGATCGGCCCTTCATGTACGCATGTTGGGACTTCGATAACTTCCTCGCCATTATTGTTCTTACGTGTAGATCTATTAGCCTTTCTAGTACCTTCAGCATAAAGGAGGTAAGGCTTATAGGTCTAAAATCCTTGGCATTCTCGTGTGTTCTTCTGCCTGGTTTTGGGAGGAACACAACTTTACTTATTTTCCAACTTCTTGGGATGTAAGATAGTTGTATGCTTGCTTTGTATATATTTTCTAGCCTTAGAACCATTGGTTCTACCAGTTTTTGCAGCATTATGGGCATAATCCCGTCAGGACCTGCCGCTTTATATGGTGCAATACTCTATTTATGGCGTATTTGATTTTTCTTTTGTCTACTATTTGGCTTCGATAGTCAGCTGCGTTCAGCGGTGGTTCTGGTTGAACCCTCGTTGAAGGTATTTGCTGACTCCCGGGGAAGTGCGTTGTGATAAGTACCTCCAGAGACTCTTTTGCCGAGGAGGTCCAATCACTTCCCTCCGCCCTTATGTAGGCAGTATTAATATGATCTTTGGATAGCATTTTACTCAGCCTGGCGGCTTCTGTGCAACTTTCTATCGATGTACAGAAAGATCGCCATGAGTCCTTTTTAGCTTTCCTGACTGCTTTTTTGTATTCTTTCATACTGTCTTTATATGGCTGCCAGATTTTGGTCCTAAAACTCTCATTGAAAGCCTTCCTTAGTTGTGTTCTCAAATTCTTGAGTTCACTGTTCCACCAAGGAAGAGACTTTCTCTTTTCAAAACTGTTAGCGGAGTAGATTTATTAAGAGTTGTGGTTAGGATTTTTTCTAACTTCTCTACTTCTGAATCTAATTCCTCAGGATTTCTGATGCTCTTATTGCCGCCCTTTTCAAGGCATTTTGTTGCTATACTGGTAAATTTTCCCCAAGCCGTTCTTCTAGGGTTCCGGTAAGTGAGAGGCGCACTGTACTTCTCGCGGATGCTGAAAAGTATCCAGGAGTTATCCGACATGGAAGGCTCATCGGATACCCTCCAGTTATTTACAACGAGACTATCTGTGTCTGTTGATAGCGTGAGGTCAAGCACTTCCTCCCACCCCGGAAACCTATCCGAGCTTGGGAAAATAAAAGTTGGCTTATCGCCCTTGTTGCAAATACTTAGATTACTATTCAAAATATACTGCAAGAGTGACTCACCTCTGGTGTTTATACTGGAGCTACCCCATACGGTGTGCCTTGCGTTTGCATCACACCCTATTAGGACATCTTCCTTCCTGTTCTCTTCTACTAGTCTGGTGAGCGGGGCCGGTGGTATGTCTTCGTCATGGGCCAAGTAGGCCGAGACCAAGAAGAAGGGCTTATCCTTCTGTTCCACCTTTAGCACTGTGATATCTGCTGTGCTGTAATTAGGACAAAGAAATGCATTTATACTTTTATTGATAAGAATGCATGCCCTAGGTTTACCTCTGTTCCGTGTGTAAAACAGGTTATGGTTGCTGCTGTTTAGCCCTTTAATGGTATCTTCATTGACCCAGGGCTCCTGTACTAGGCTGATGTCGATGCCCCCCTCATTCACGAGGGTTGTCAGATTCGCTGTAGCACTCTTCGAGTGCTGCAGGTTTATCTGCACGCATCTTATGTTATTGGGCATCTCGGGTTTCTTCGATGCCCACATTCTTTAGCAACTGGCTGGCGTCGTCGACCTCTTCCGTGTCGTCTTCGTCAGCCGCTTTGTCGCCTTGGAATATTTTTAGTCTGGCTTTGCGGATTCCGAAGCTGATTTTGTAGTCAGTCTTCTTCAGAGCCTCAATGGACTCATCACAAATGGCCACTAGTATTGGCTTGCTTGCTTTATTCGGTTTTTCCTCCTTGATTAGCTGCCACTCATCTATACTAGGTATAGATTTGTTCTGCAGCTTAATGCACCGCAGGAGTTTTTCGCCTGGCTCCTCTAGAGGGTAACCAAATGCGAGCACGAGGTCTCTTCGGAATGTCCTTGGCGGGTATAAGCCTCAAATGGAGGCCTACAAAGGCGTTGCTAATTTTAGCCACACTACCCGTCAGGAAATCCAGCGAGGCCTGGTCCGCGCACTTGATGACCCTGTAGCCCCTGAGGGTCTCAGAAGAGTCAAACTCCGGGTGAGGACCCGCAGGATTGTCGAGTACATAGCTTAGTACCATACTCGACAATCTGACGTCGATCTCCACCCATCTCTCCTGCATTGTGCTCGGAGAGGAGGAATTTCCGTCTATGATGGCCACCTACAGGCTATCTCTGGCAACATCGCAGAAATGCCTTGCCGTTGTTGTGCTGCTGAGTTCACCTTCGCTTCGCCTCGGTTTTTTGGGCTGAGTTCCACTTCTGTGATGGAGCGATTTCTCTTCTGAGAAGTGCTCTCTCGCTTGCTCTCTTCTTGAGGTTGTGATTGCTTCCTTTTCAGGTAGCCTTCATATTCCTCTACGATAGATTTGAGGTGCTTTGTTTCGGCCTCATCAACTGGGGTACCGGCTGTCTTTGGCTATCTTCCCTAGTATGAAGACTGCCCTCTGGTACCGGTTTTTCCTCAGCTGATTCTGGGATTTCTTGCGCTTCTTTCTGTTTTCTCCTTTAGCCGCCAGTGCACTTTGGTTGGTGCTCATGGCAGCCTTGGAGGTGGACGCTTCCACCCTTATATCAGGGGCTTTTACTGCTGTATCTACCGGTATACTTTGGTTGGTATGTCCGGTAGTACTCTTACTCGTCTCCTGGCTGGAGGCAAGTAGCTCGTCTTCTTCGGATTCCGTAATAGGATTCCGATAGTTCATGTCCTTAGTCGTTGCTGTTGTCGTCAATTTGGTTGTTGTAGTTGATGTTGTTGTTGTTGTAGTTGATGTTGTTGTTGTTGTTGCATTATTGTTTTCGTTCATGTTTGGCCCCACGAGTAATCCGGAAAGGGTTGGTCACTCGTCCGCAGAGCCGGTATGCGGAGAGAAGGCTTTTATACCTCCGACCTCGCCCGGGCATCGGAGGGGACCGTTCGAGATCAGCTATTTATTACCCCCCGCTGACCATTCAGCCCTCGGCACGGGTACCTCGACACCTTGGCTTAGGGTGGTGTTGGTTCGGGTATCCTCATACTTCCACAATAGGAGATGGGCGTAAAACCTAGGGTTTATTCATCCATATCACTATTGTGGGAATTATGAAGTGTCCCTCTTAGTTCGTAAGATTAGAGTGCGTTTCCTTTGGGATGCACACTTTACTCTTACTTAAGCCCCTTCGCCAAGACAAGGCGACCAACTTCAAAGGAGCCGATGAAACCTAACCCTATAGTTCGACTCGTATGAAAACGCTTATAAATAAATTGTCAGGTCCGGATAATCTCTACAACAAGAACGTTTCTTCGACCATTTCTAGGAGGTAATTTTTCTTGCCAGCGGAATTGCTTTTAATCTATAATTGTGTTCATTAGACTTCTCCTTAGACAGATATGAATATATTTTAATAACAGCCTTTATGCATATAATAATCACTGTCACTGGATTTTCCGCAATTTTAGCTTTTTGTACACATGAGATTTTGGTCAGCTTCCCAGCTCTACCGTAAGTCGCTCAATTAAGCGTTTGTATTAGTCAACGCCACTCAAATTAATCCTGCGATAACAACAAATTGATCATCGTAAATTAAAGATTTCCGTAGCTTTAGCGCTAAAAACATCTGTTAACGCACAGTATTGCCACTTAATTAAGAATGCAATGAATAAATTCTTTGGCTTCACTTAAAGTTAGTTCCAAATAACAGCACAAGGTTTGTCTATATATCTCTACTTATCAGCAAGGACGCTGCGTTACAACAAACACATATAATAGTGTAACGGCTGTAATTAGATATGAAACAAGTACTGTAAATAGCTATAAGGTGTCCTTCATTTCCCCTCGCTATGTCTATTTTTGACAAGAATGATAATTTATAACTGCTTAATTTAGGTGCAGCTGGCACAATATAACATTTGGCTTGCCTCGCACTATATGTTGACAATAATTTCAATGAAATTAGTGGTCGAGCACCTTATATCAACCGGAAAAAAAACAATTGTTAACATCTTAATGAAAATTAAGTGCTCAAAGCAATTTTCATTAACACGAAGAGTGTTAAAAGTTTCTGTCTCTAGGCTGTTGTTGTCATGGTGAGCGAATTAGTCAAGTGGCACGTAGTTTCAATCGTTGTTGCTTTGGATGTGTGCTATCACCAATTAACGTCAGATTTGGGGCTATTGTCAATTGAACTGTTATACTCTTGCAACATGTTCGTACAGAGTACATACTAGGGTGGTTTTAGTGAATAGAGGTGAATTTTTTTTCTGAAATTTGTGTGTGCTCACTTCTAGGAATGTGCCATTTAGTGTAAAAATACAATTGTAAAAGTTTCAGCTCAATCGAACTTTGCCTTCCTGTGCCGAAAGAGCCTTGAAGTTTGATAAAATGGCCATTTTCCGCGGAAAAACGTTATTTTTCGAGTTTAACTTACGACTGATTACACCTATTACAATAAATTTATTATCAAATGAAAGGTAATTTTGTTGAAATTAAAGTCGATTATAATACATTTTCTTTAGAAATGTATGGTTTGGAAAATATTTAACATATGGACCAAGTTCGTGTTATGTGCGTTTTTGGTGACACTCATACATAATATTTTTCGGATTTAAGGCTCGCTTAAGTATTTTTATACCTTTCGTGAAAATGAAATGGTATATTAACTTTGGTCCGATGTTTGTAAGTATAAGAAGAAGAAGAGATAGACCCATACCCAAGTATACTAAAATGATCAGGACCAGTAGGAGATTCGATTTAGCCATGTCCGTATGTCCGTCTGTCTGTTTGAACGCAAACTAGTCCCTCAGTTTTTGAGATATCCGAATGAAACTTTCTATATTCTATTAGACATTTGTCGGAACCGGCCAGATCGGACCATATATAGCTGATATAACCTTGATTGTTCAAATATGAGATTTTGCTCTATATCTTTGGTACTAAAGCAGCTAGGAACGTGCAATTTGACACTCCTATGAGAAAATAAGTATTGTTTTAAAATGTAATACTTTTTACGCTAACAATGCAGTATTTTAAATTAGAATTTTATATATTCATGAAAGGTATGAAGGCTTCGGCATGGCCGAAGACAGCCCTTCCTTACTTGTTTTTAAGTATTTTTTGACATTTTGGTGAGTTTGGCCTTGGCCGAAGACAGTGGCATAATTGGGCCGTCAAATTTCTTAACTTTTCATTCTATGCAACTTTACTTTAGCATATCCTATACTTTTACTAAAATAAAGCGACAACAACAAAAGATCAGAATAACTTTTATTAACCTTTACTTTACTACTTTTTCACATTTCACCCTCACTAAACATATTTTTTCTCCAATAAGCTAGCATCTCTAGTTTTATTTGGTATTGTATATTTCTGGCATCTCGTGGCTGACTTGTTGCTCATATTTACCGCTATGTATTCTGGTAGTAAGTAAAAAGTGGAGAATCCCCTATTTGATTTTGACGCTTTAAGAGAAATGTTATTTTAAAGTTTGTTGTGCTAAGTGAACAGTTCGATATTAGAAAGTGCAAGATATTACATACATAGTATACATATAATTAAATTCAAATGGCTACTACCTCATCTAATGTTCGTGTTCGATCCAAAACCTGAATTTATTTAATTGGGTATTCATCTCATCAAATCTAATAAACTGCCATCTAATCATCAAGTGTTAAAGTCATTATTTTACAACATTCGTGAAGTTGGATTACCTTTTAGTGATGCTGCAAAACTCACTCTGACGGAAGTTCTTGTGTTCTGGGAGAAAGCTAGAATACCTTATCAATTACAAAAAAATGCTGTTCGCAAAGGCGAAAAATTATATAACGAATGGAGGGCACTTCAGAAGTGTTCAAGATTGAAGACAAAACGTCAAGAGGAAAAAAATCTTGCATTCACATCCAAACTGTCCGATCTTTTTGATGTAGCAGTGAAAGATGCAATTTCAAAAATGTCTAATCAGGAAGATATTATATTTTTGACATATCAGAGAATGAAAGGACGTCCAGGCCATATGGAAGGTATCGATGTGAATACAGCTCTTGCTGAACAAAGAAGAGAAGCAAGAAAAGCAAAAGCAGAAGAGCGGCGATGGCCACAGATTTCACCAGTAAGCGCTGGTAAGTTTATAGTATAGTTGCCCAATTTTACTTAAAAATTAGATACTCAAACCCATACTTAAATAGGTAATAAAATGCTGGCTCTTAGAAGCTATAGCCTTTATTCGTTCCTATTTGTTACCAACATCAACAGTATTTTTCTCCCAAAATCTATACATTTTCTTTCCTTTTTTCATTGCAACAGAAAATGTACGAGACATCTCATTGTCTTCCGACTCAGAAGTGGAAGAAATCCCCTCGGACGAAGTATTTACCGATGATGAAAAAGCCAGCAAAGCGGAGACAGTGAGTAAAAAAAGGAAATACAGTCATGGTTGTAAAGAAGTAATGACGGAAAAATTATCAATTTTGCTAGATAGGTGCAAAATTTCTGATAGAAATACTGTGCGAATAATTTTCGCAACGCCGAAAGTCTGGGCTGTAATGTCGAGGAATTTGCACTTAGTAGAAGTGCTTTAAGAAAGCGCAGAATATCCTTTCGAAGTCAACGGGCCCAGAAAATCAAGGCGAGTTTAAAAAACTTAGACTTAGAGGGTATTGTTGTTCATTGGGATGAAAAACTTTAACCAAACCTTCTTCAGAAAGAATGTGCTGAACGGTTGGCAATCTTGGTAAGCAAAGGAGACTATGAACAACTACTGGGGGTCCCGGAATTAGAAAATTCCACAGGCGCCAGTCAGGCAGAAGCTGTTAGCGGTAGTCTAGAAGAATGGGATATTGGCGATAAAATTGTTGGTATGTGTTTTGATACGACGGCTTCCAACACAGGATGAATGAAAGGCGCATGCACCTTGTTAGAAAAACAGCTAGGTAAAAGTTTGTTGTACTTAGCCTGCCGCCATCACATTTTAGAAGTCGTTTTACGGTCAGTATTTAAGTACAAAATGGGATCAACGACTGCTCCCCAACCTGAAATTTTTAGAAGATTTCAAATACATTGGCCTAACATAGATCAGTCTAAATACATTGAAGGGGTACAGGATGATTCGGTAAAGAAGTCAGTGAAGCAGTTCGAAAAAGAGGTTTCGGAATTTCTTCTCTTTCAGTTAACTGAAAACAGCCGAGGGATGATTACTTAGAACTTATTAAGTTATGTTTAATATTTTTAGGAAAAGTCCCTTCTCACGATGTTTCGTTTGACACTCCTGGTGCTTATCATCACGCCCGTTGGATGGCAAAAGCCATTTACTCTCTGAAAATGTTCATTTTTAGAGAACAGTTTTCTATGTCCGAAGAGGAGTTCAGTTCACTAAAAGCTATTTGTTTATTTATTGTTAATTTGTATGTCAAGATGTGGTGTCAAGCTTCAAACGCAATAAGTGCACCTAGTAATGATTTACAATTTGTTCATAATGTAATTAAGTACAGGCGTATTGATCAAGGTGTATCAGAAAAGGTATTGGTATATTATAAAATTTTAACTTCAGCTGTGGTATCTGAACCCGGAACTGATTTGCCTTAGCTTATTTGACAAAAATGTTTCAAATGAAATAAAAAGAAAAACGGCAAAAAAGATTTTATCGTACAGGAATTTAACAGAAGAAGAACGGTCTTCAAGGATAATGAGGGTGCAAGTTTCTGAAAATGAAGCAGAAATCAAAGCCTGGCCTTTTCTGAATATTTCAATGTCAAAACTGATTTTTTGACAGAGGACCCCAAGAAATGGTCTGAAAATAAAGACTTTTTGAAACTTCAAAGTTTTGTTAGGAGTATGAAGATAGTAAACGACACGGCAGAGAGAGGGGTTAAGTTAATTCAAGACTTCAATAGTATTCTTACAAAAGATGAGGAGCAAAAAAAATTCCTGCTTCAGGCGGATTGTCGTCGGCTTTACCCTGATACTTCCAAAAGTACCCTTTCTCTAACCTTATCTCAATGATATTGGAAATAATAATATATAAATAAATTGATAAATTTTTTATAATTTTTGTTTTTAGTATGAATTTTCTTTTCTATATGTTTATTTTTTAAATAAATTGTTCCCATCATTTTATCTTTTTGTTAAATATTGTACCAATTAATGTACGAAAACTCAAAATACAATATCTAACTAAAAGATTTTACTAATTTCTAGCTTTTTCTATTATAATAAAATAAAGGACTTCAGTGTATGCATTGTTTATGGTTAAGGTAAGGATAGTTTCAAAAATCGTGGAGAACCTCGAGTGTTACTGCGAAAAACTATACTAAGGCATTTGACACGAACTTGGTCCATTAAATGTTAAATATCTTCCAAACCATGCATTTCTAAAGAAAATATATTATAATAGACTTTAATTTCAACAAAATTACCTTTCATTTGATAATAAATTTATTGTAATAGGTGGAATCAGTCATAAGTTAATGTCGAAAAATAACGCTTTTTCGCGAAAAATGGGAATTTTATCAACCTTCAAGGCCTTTTCGGCACGGGAAGGCAAAATCCGATTGAGCTGAAACTGTCACAATTGTATTTTTACACTAAATGGCACATTTCTAGAAGCCAGCACTTCCAAAAATTGAAAATTTATTTTGAAAAACCACCCTAGTACATACTCTAAACCACTAAAATTACTTTACTTTTGCTTGGCTATTGCAGGATTCCGAGAATTTGACCTTAAATTGCAAACTTAAAAGTACGTATGTATGTGCTTGTGAATGTATCTCCTTATGCATTTCAACACTGTGTAATTTTATATTTATTTTTTCACTCTTTCTAAACTCTTTATAATGCTTAATTAAAAATATTAATATTTTAGAGAAGATATTAAAAAAGTCCAACAGTCATTTAATAAAACTAAGCACTCAATTTAAAGAAAACTTTATTTAAGAGTGCCGAAATAGGTGTAGGTATGAAATCAAATTTTAAGGTGTGGTCATATTCTCAAAACGATACTTCAAGCTATGCCTAAATTGTCGAGTTGATATCAAACATTAACTGAAAAAATTTGAAATTCCTTTTACCCAAAAGTTCAATAAGTGCTAAACCAATCAGAGTGAAGTAAAATCAGCGCTGACGCTGAGCAAATTAATGTAATTTGCAATAAGTAGCAATGCACTGGCATGAGATGAGATTGGCCGCCAACAAAATATCCAAAGAAATAAATCGTTTTTACTAAAAGTTTATTAACCCTCTCATGCCCGATGTTACCTATAGGCAACATTGTCTTTATGAGCGCATAAGTACCGCAATTTGATTTTTTAATGTGAGATCTTTTGCAAAAATGTCGGTGTAAGAGTTTTACATCATTTTAGTTCTCATGTTCGTTATCGCGCGTGTTCATGCAGTGATTGATCTCCGTAGACGAAAATAAAAAAAATAAATTTGGAAACAAGTGCATATGGGAAAAGTTCCCAAAAACTTAAAAAACACTATTTCGTCATAAAGTAACGTTGATAATATAAATAAAGAAAGGTAAGTGAGTAATTTACAAAAAAAAAAGCGGAAAAAGTTATTTCGTTTCTGTGCAATAATTTTGTAAAAGTTAAGTTGCCTATACCATACTAAGATGCGTCCAAAAGGTTTGACACAAGCTGAAATTGAAGAGTTCCCTAATTTTGACTGGGACGAGTCTGAGAAGGAGGAAATGGAAAGAGAAGAGGAGGAAGAAGGTGAAAATGTGGAAGAACTGATCGAAATAGCGTTACAAAACATTGAAAAAAATCAAGGGGTCGAAGTTGGTTTGATCGAAGAATTACTTGGTACAGAAGAAAACGCAGAACAAAACGAAAATATTGAAACTGTACAAGAGGTGGTAGAGAAATTTGATTTAGCGAAATTTGAAGTGGAGCAGCACAGAGCTATTACATAGAATGCGATGTCACTTGAAATAGTGCATTATGCTGCAACCAGGTGAAACAACCTTTGGAATATTTTACCGAGTTCTTTGCGGATGAGCTGTTGGAAAAAATTTGAGACGAAACGTTTTATATGCGTTGCAAAAAAAAGCACCGAATTGAAATGTACTGTGGAAGAAGTGAAAAAGTTTGTTGGCATCTTACTATACATGGCAGTGGTGAAAATACCAACGTATAGAATGGTATGGGCTCAAAATTTCAAACTAGCGGCCGTTGCAAATGCTTTGCCCAGAAGCCGATTTGAAAAAAATTAAACAGTTTTTCCTTCTAAACAATAACAATTTGCAGCCTAAGAAGGGCCAACCAGATTATAACAAATTATACAAAGTGCGCCCTTTGTTTGACTTCATAAACAAGAAATTCAGCGAAATTTCGCAGGAAGAATATCAGAGCATTGATGAGCAAATGATTGCATTCAAAGGTAATTCATAGTATTTGTACATATGTAATAAGAAGAAGAAGATGTAATAAATTCTTTATAATGCAAAAACATGTTCTTTCCCTATGTCAACATAGTTTGAAGCAATATCTGCCAATGAAGCCCTACAAGTGGGGTTTCAAAATGTTTACTAGAGCTGGTGGATCTGGAATTATTTATGATTTCACCCTTTACATTGGAGAGGGAACGTGCAAGTCTTTTGGATTAGGCATATCATCGGATATTGTTCTACATTTGTCATCCAATATTCCTAGAAACCAAAATTTCAAGCTATTTTTTGACAACTGGTTCACTTCAATTAGCTTGATGATTGCTCTTAGACAAAAAGGAATATAAGCCGTTGGTACAGTTCGAAGCAACAGGTTGACAAATTGCGCTCTAAGAAGTGATAAGGAGCTACAAAAACGAGAACGCAGAACAAGCGATTTTCAATTCGAAGAAACGAACAAACAACAAACGAACAAAAGGCAGATGCAGGCTATGCCACACTGGATTTCCCAGATCTAAATGTAGCAAATGCAAGGTTTATTTGTGCTGCAATCCATAAAAAAATTGCTTCGTATCATACCATACATAATTTGTAATGTGTTTGTGTCCTATCATACACAATGTTCAATAAAAGAAGTCAATTAAAAAAAAAAATAAAAATTATTATACACTGTTGCCCAATGTTGCCTATAGGCAACATCCTGTAACTCCCAAACCAGGACACCTAGGACTATGAAATTTTGGTCAGTTCATATTCAGGTCGCGATTAAAACAAATCTGTACTCAAATATTTTTTAGCCCCGCCCATTTTAATTCGGGCATGAGAGGGTTAAGTGGTTTCTGAACGATCCATAATTCTATAATAAGAATAGTAATGTGGAATATTTTTAGCGTTTAGTAAAAAGATTGAAAGATCGACATGTCGTATGATTGACATTTTACAATGCTCGCGATCTCATACATATTTAAAGAATAATTACTTTATCGTGTTTAAGGGAGAAAGGGCAAGCTCTCTCTCGTTTTTGTACATTCTAGGCACTAAGAAAGAAGATTTAGATATAGTAATATTATTACAGGTGCTCGCTGGTGGTATTAATTCTGTATTGGGCTACAAATTATGGCTTTGAGAAGGTAGTCGAACAAAAACCTTTATTGCAGGAATATCCATCTAACTCTTCAATAGACGACGATGGAGAAATCGGTCCTGTTGTTGCAAAGAAATACACTGATATAGCACTGTATACAAACTTAATATACATGGTTAAGGAAAACGAGTATTACTTACCTAATTAATTACTCGTGAGTTACGGAAAAAAGTTTTTACCTATGACATCCGCTTCCCACTATCCATTTCAGATAATCCTGATCGCTGCTTTGATTCTCTACGCCACCTCTCAGCGGACCAGCGTTGTTACGGCGGACTGGCTTCGGGACGAGCGCTTCAACCGTAGTGTGATTCATAGTATGGTGTTGTTACAACCGGAATGTAAAGTTGAGCTCCTTGATAAGTGCAGTAGCAGCACATTGTAGCGAGTAGTTGAACGGTATGGCATAAAGCGATCGACGCTGTGTATGGAATGGAATGAAAGGGAGGTTTAAAAGTTAGAAATATCGCACATGTTTTTTAAGAAGATAAGATGGCATAATATCATAAAACTGACAAAAGTTTAAATTTTTAATTTTTGCCTAAAAAATAATGTAAACATGGGGTGAGACAAGGTCTTAAAACCTTATCTGTAAATTTTCGCTGATTTATGCTAGATTTAATTAAATAATTTTTTTGTCTTTAATTAGACGCTATGTATGGTATTGAAGTATAGACATAATTTTTGTTTAATTATATATAATTATATTTGTTTCTGTTTTATTTGTTGAGTAAAGCCCGAGTCCAATTAGTTCACTCACAATAATCCGTAAAATGTCAAATTGATGGATTGACTACCGGCTCGACCATTTGAAAACTAATTGTCGATGATTGTAAGTGGATTTGAATGCACACATATGCATGTACAAACACTCAGCTTTCCTTTGGGTGAACAAATAATCAAAAACAAGAAAGGAATAGCTAAGTTCGGGTATAACTGAACTTTTCCCACTCTTGCAGTTGCCAGGATTAGAGCTAAGTATTGACCTGACTCAACCCTTTTGTAGCATACAGATAGACTACTATCGGAAAAAGATTCTCTCTGAATTTCAATTATATATCTCCTCATTGACCGATGTTTTCGGCGAAAATTAAACTATAAGCACTGGGTCCACATATTCAATATATAGGGCTCAAACAGTTTTCGTTCGATTTACTTAATATTTAGTCAGAAGGTGGAACAGTTTAAATTCACTACTCTTGCAAAATTTTGTCCTGATATACATATTTATTTGTTCTTAATTTGTATACTGGAAACTAAACTTGGAATTTAAAATTGTGTTATATGTATGCAAAATAGGCGTGGCTGTTGTCCGATTTCACTCATTTTCACACTGTAACATAAAAGTGTCAATACCAAAGAGATCGGGCGGGTATCGAGATGCGTGATTTCTCGCAACAAAGGAGGTGCCACGGACGTCATCCAATTTTGACATACATATGCTCCTATAAAGCGCTCTTGTACCATCTCACGAGTAATATTGATTGTTACTTTATCGCACTTTTAGTAGTTTTTAACAGTACCGTTATATAGGAAGTAGGCGAGGTTTTGATCCGATTTCATCCATTTTCACACTGTCGGTAGGAGTTCTTGCAATATTCGTGCTGGGCGAATTTGGTTGATTCACCTTTAGTGCTTTAGAAGACATGTACATTAAACATTAGAAGGCGGGGCCACAGGTATCCCTTATACTGCATTTCCGTGTACAAAATTAGAGTTCTATATCTTAATTCAAAGATAAGTTATTGCAATTTATAGGCTTACTGTAAATGGTTTTTTGTGGGCGCAGCAGGGGAACGATTAAGCCTACCTACGAACTCGAACTTCTGTTTTGCCATGGAACGCGCATACAAGGTTTCATTAAGATATCTTTACGAATGAACAGGCAGATAAACAGTAACCCAGATTTATTCTCGTCTCACTTAGTTTTAGATGACACAACCAACTGTTAGATGAACAAAGCTATTATACTCTGTAGCGACCGGTTGCAAGAGTATAAAAACTGCTAGTTGCGGATTCACAATGACATCAAATGTGGCGAATAACATCACAATTTTAATGTTAAACGAAACAATTTTCTACGAAAAGAAATTTCACTTTCGTTTATACAAAAATTTAACTACACAAACACACAAATAAATCCATACATTTTGGTATCTCTGCGGACAGCCAATAGCATCACCTGCGTAGGTCTCTCAGCTCCCGATGATTCTACAGCCAGCGAGAACTCCAAAAGTCCCGTTTAATAAATCAGCATCCAAAGGTCCGGCCCCTGCCCCATTAATCCAAACACTAATTGCATCAAGCGAGTGGAAGCCTCATGTAGCGTAATTGTGCTGAATTATTATCTGAAATAACACAACAAAACAAACATTGAGGTAGTATTATTGGTTTTCTCATAAATACAAGTATATGTGCGTTTGACCGGTGAACCACCGTTAGGGATGTAAATATTTCCAATTGTTCAATTTTGTCAATAGACATCGTTGCAGTCGTATATCTCCAGTGCTACCATCCACAATTGTCTAATAACATGTATGCCGGTATTCTGCTTGTCACGATTGTCGCATGTCTCTAATTGTCACAATCGGAATTTAGTGACTCTGTCACAATTGCCTCATAACATGTATGCATTAGTGTTGGAAAGGCGAGATTTTAAGGTTCATTTAACAAAAAACAAGAAAAAACGTTAACTTCGGTTGCACCGAAGCTAAATACCCTTCACAGGTACATTTCTGTTAGTAACTATGTCTTCAGTTTGTATGGAAGCCATATGCTATAGTAAATTGTTCTGAACAAGTTTTTTAGAGATTACATTGTTGCCTTAAAAAATAATCCATACCAAATTTCGTGAATATATGTATCTTGTCAAATGTGAAAGTTGTCCATACAAGAAATTGATTTTGATTGTTCAGTTTGTATGGCAGCTGTATGCAATAGTAAACCGATCTGAACAATTTTTTTGGAGATTATATTGTTGCCTTAGAAAATAATATTTACCAAATTTCGTGAATATATCTTGACAAATGTGAAAGTTTTCCATACAAGAACTTGATTCCGATCATTCTGTTTGTATGGCAGCTATATGCTATAGTTAACCGATCTAAACAATTTCTTTGGAGATTACATTGTTGTCTCAGAAAATAATCTGTACTAAATTTCGTGAATATATCTTGTCAAATGTGAAAGTTTTCCATACAAGATCTTGATTCCGATCGTTCAGTTTGTATGGCAGCTATATGTTATAGTCGTCCGATATCGGCCGTTCCGACAAATGAGCAACTTCTTGAAGAGAAAATGACGTTTGCAAAATTTCAAAACGATATCTTGAAAACTTAGGGACTAGTTCGTATATATACAGACAGACGGGCAGACGGACAGACAGATGGACATGGCTAAATCGACTCAGCTCGACATACTGATCATTTATATATATACTTTATAGGGTCTCCGACCCTTCGTTCTGGGTGTTACAAACTTCGCAACAAACTTAAAATACCTTGTTCAGGGTATAAAAATTAAATTTGGGGAGGTAGGTAGGTAGGTAGGTAGGAGTGCAGCCCTATCGGGCTCAATTAACACCTGATGTGCCATTTTGATGCAATGTTCGTAGAACCTCCTGTATCTGCTATTACGTTTCACCTTCTCTTTCAAACCATTTTGAGGTTTCGATGAAACTGCTTATGTCCGATATGCTTTTAGTGGAAATCCATTCAAGGTTTGGTGCTAGATGGATTCCAAGTGTTTTGTGTCGGATCTGTGCTAGAGCTGGGCATTCACAGAGAAAGTGGAAGATTGTTTCCTTGTTCCCTGCTACTCCGCAGTCACGACAGATGTCATTGTAGGGCATACCCATTTTGGATGCGTGTTCCCCAAATGGCCAGTGCCCTGTTGTGGTAGCTGTTACTCTGTAAATACTTTTCCTTGACCTATTTAGTAAGTCGTTGGTTCTTTTCCTGTCATATGTTGGCCATAATTGTTTAGTTATGACGCATTTCGTGTTGTTTTTCCACCTGTTATTTGCAATTTGTGAAATTGTATATTGATCTCTCCTTTGATTGATCCTAGCGGACTTGGTATTAGCTCCGATTCGTTGAGGAAAGCTCCTGCCTTTGCCAAATCGTCTGCTTTTTCGTTACCGAAAATGTTCCTGTGGCCGGGAACCCAGATTAAGTTTAGTTGGAGCTTGTCTTTTATTGCGCTTAGTGCTCTCTTGCAGTTGTGTACTGTGCTGGAGTTTGTCATGGGTGAAGACAAGGCCGGGAGCGCCGCCTGGCTGTCCGTAAATATAGTTGCTTTATTTATATTCCCGTGGTTTTCCAATAGAGCTTCGCAGGCTTTTTCTATGCCTAGTACTTCTGCTTGGAAGATGCTAGCCGAGTTCGGCAGACGTATAGAGAGAGATATGCCAAGATCAGTGGAGAATACCCCCGTGCCTACTCCGCAGTCCATTTAGGACCCGTCGGTATAGACTGAGATGGTATCCTCCTCTTCTATTGAGCCTCTTCTCCATTCTCGTCTTGATGGTATCCTTAGCTGGAAGTGTCTATTGAAGTCCAGCTTTGGGAGAATGTAGTCTGATTTATTAATGGTGAGCTTGTTTAGAATTACACTATGTCCATAGTTCTGCTGGTTCCAACCTCCCAATTCTTTTATTATTTTCGCCGCAATAGCTGCTGTTTTTTGAATAAAAATGTCCATTGGTAGTTGATGCAGGATCACATTGAGCGCATCAATCGGACATGACCTGATTGCCCCAGTAACACCCGCACATGCTGCTCTTTGTATACCATTTAATTTTTTAATGTTATATTGTTTGTTTAGCGCTGGCCACCATACCAGAGCTCCATATGTAAGTATAGGTCTTATGACCGCCGTATACATTCACATGACTATACTTGGTTTGAGGCCCCAATTCTTGTTGATGATTCTCTTACAAGTATAGTAAGCCATGTATTCTTTCTTTATTCTTTTTTCTATATTTATTTTCCAGGACAATTTGGTGTCAATCTCCACCCCCAAGTATTTAGCTGTGGTGATAGACTGAGTGTTGTACCGTTTAGTACCGGAAGTTGAAATTGAGGTATTTTGGTTCTGCTTGTGAATAGCATCAGTTCTGTTTTGTTCGGGTTAACTCCTAGTCCATTGTTTTTAGCCCATAGGTTTAACCTTCGAAGTGCTCCAACAACACTATATCGTCTGCATACGCCACTGCTTTCACTCCTCCACCGTTTAGTTGGAGGAGTATTTCGTTCAGCGCTACAACCCATAGGAGCGGAGAGAGGACCCCTTCTTGAGGCGTCCCTCTACTCACATAGCTTGTTTGTGTTGCAGCGCGGTTTGAAGCTATAATCTTCCTATTCTCAAGCATCGATAGTATCCATCTGCACACAGTGTCATCTATGCCACCATGTGCCAGAGAGTTAATTTGGGGAAGTGGAAAAAAAGTTACGGCTCTTCAAAAATGAGTGAAAATAATGAAGAAATTCGCTATATTTCGCAATTTTTTTATAAAAAGGGAAGGATGCCACACAAGCCACCAATGAAATATGTGAAGTTTGCGTAGACTATGTTGTATCAGTTCGTGTAGCACAACAATGGTTCGCTCGCTTCCGTTCAGGAAATTTCCATGTGAAAGATGCACCGCGCTCTTGTCGACCTATCGTTGAAAAAGTCACTGAAATTATGGAAAAGATAGACCAGTACCGTAACATATGCAGCGATGACATGGTTAAGGAATTTAACCATCATCATCATGGCAACAAAAAGAAGCTCAATGTTTGGGTACCACATGAATTGTCTAAGAAAATTTTTATGGACCGAATTAAAATTTGCGTTTTTTTGCTAAAATTAAATAAAATTGAACCATTTCCGAAGCAAATGGTAACACGGGACGAAAAGTGGTTCAAATACGACAATAATGTGCGAAAAGACCATGGTTTGGTGGGATTGAAAAGTAATTATCCACTATGAGCTGCTCCAGCCTAGTCGAACCATTGACTCTACATTTTACAATCAATAACTGGTGAGACTGAAGCAAGCAATTGAAAAAAGGGCCCGAACTGATCGACAGAAAAGGCTTCGTCCATCAGGACAACGCTGTGTGTGGTATATATTTTTGGTGACTCGGCAAACACTGGGAGAGCTTGGCTGGGACGTTTTGATGCATTCACCATATAGCCCTGACCTTCCTACATCGGACGCCCCTCCTAATCAATATTATGGAATTCATTTCTCTAAGAGGAGGTTGAAGTTCTTATCCTCAGATAAGTTAGCACTAGAAAACCCTTGAACCAAGCCAGAGTGGCAATATCAATGTAAACAACAAGCAACCATAAATCGGGAGCCAAAAACTATCAGGCCGATAACAGCCAATATTGGCAGTTACCGAATATACCGCAAATATCCGTAGACAGGGCTGGTAACTGTAAAAAGGGAAAAGGTACTTCGTGCTGCCAGCCTTTGTTCCGCCTACAATTAGTAGCCAGTCGTTGGCTTGTGGTTTTGACACAAATGTCTGCAAGAAGCAACGTCTCACATAGGGATTTCCGTGGCTGCATTTCAAAAATGGCATGTTGTCTGTTTTGAATGAAAATTTCACAGTTTGTTACCAATTATTTATACATTATTTTCCCAAAGTATTAGGATTCTATTTGCATTAGTTTTTTGTCCAGAACTGCCCAAATTGGTGAATGTGGAGAACATCAAAATTAGCAAAAAATTTACTCAAAAGTCAAATCATTGATACAATAAAAAAACTATTGAAATTCAACTTTATTATTATTTTTCATTTATAATATGTATCAAAGAAAAAATTTGCATCAAAACCCATTGAAAAAAATAAAGCATAAAAAATTTTGTGGAACAACATAATTTAGACGTCAAAATTTCAATGTTCTTCAAATTCAAAGTGGTGCATCTTTTTAGCGCTGTCCACCGCTGTCGACATACATATACCGAATTAAAGCCTGAAGTCTCAGCTAAACGATAAAAAAATTTCAGCTGCCCTAAATTGCCCCCCTTGAAAAAAACAATGAGATACTCTAAAATGGCAAGTTACCGCCCAAAAGTATGCAATATATAGCGTACTTTATAAACGTTTGACTTTGGATGCAATTGTTTTTGGCACTGATTTCTTAATATTTTGTTGATATTTTTACCGTAATATTGAATATTGTTGATCAACAATATTGATCAAATTACATTAATTTGCGAAGTGTGAAAGTGATTAGAGGTCAAGTGATATCAAGTGCTGCAATGGAAAGTTTTAAAATTTCTTATTTAAGAACATGTGAACTTTTAATGGATACCAATAGTGATATTGACATAGTTGTTGAAATTATTGCGACTGAAAAGGTAAATTCTAAGATAGTCGGGCACTTTCTCATTGTACACAGGATGGTCGCTTTATTTATATATAAAATGAATAATTAAATTGTATTTCACAAAGTTTATTTGATAAAAGGATAATATTAGCACGGGAGGCTGCGTTCACTTTGGCGGTTGAAAATCAAGTGTTGCTTTTGATGTGCCGGTGATGCCACTCAGATAGGAAGTAATATTTCGCATAGGGTTACCTTACAGTCGGCTATCCTGGCAATGTATAGCCCCTCGCTATGCTCGTCGCTTTCATCATCGGCTTCATCGCTGTTGTCTTCAAAATTGGGAGGAAGTTGACACCATGACTTCATCTTATCGGATGCGTAGATTGAAGTATAGTGACGTGACGTTCGGTCTGCTCCTGGCAAGTCTTCAAGTAAATAACGATCTTTACCAAGCACTTGCTTAATTATAAAGGGGCCTTTGTAACGTGGCTCCAGCTTTCTCGACGTCCCAGTACTAGAAGGTTCAGTTTCGACTAGCACTAAGTCACTAACGTGGAATTCTGTTGGTTTTGAATGATGATCATCGTATCGCTTCTTTGCTTGTTGTCGTTTCTGGTTTACTACTTCATAAGTTGCTTCTCGTAGTTTTTGTATATCTTCTTCGCTTGTTAGATTATTGTCGTGTAATGCTAACAAAACTTTATTTTGGAGGATATCTCTTGGTGAAAAACTAAATAAGAGTTCATGTGGACTTTTACCCGTAGTTTTGTTTTTCATCGTGTTCATTGACCACTGGATGTTAAATAAATGCTCGTCCCACTTTTTGTCTATGTTTGTCGTTGGGAGTAACATTGACAAAAGTGTACGATTAACTCGTTCTGCATGACCATTCGCCCTCGGTGTTCGTACTGCATTTAGTATATGTTTTATATCGTTGTTAATACAGTAGCTTTTAAAATCTTTAGAGGTAAAGACTGTACCCCTATCAGTGATGATTCTTTCAGGAACTCTAAAATAACTGGTAACTTCTCGTAACGTTTCTAATACGTGCTTCGTTGCTGTACTCTTTACTGCTTTAATGATCGTATACTTCGTAAAAGCGTCAACTATGACTAATATGTGTTCGTTTCTTTTCGAACTCTTGATAAATGGTCCTAACTCTTGATAAATGGTCCTAAATGATCCATATAAATGATAATGGTATTGGTACGATGTTATCGAAATGGTACTGTCCTTCAATTTTACCACCTTGACGTTTGTTATATGCGCATTCAACACATGCTTTTAAATATGATTTAACGAAGTTACGCATTCGTGGAAACCATATGTACGTTTTCATTTTGTCAATGGTTTTTTCGAAACCCAAGTGACCATTTTTATCGTAACATTCTTCTAACATTTTATGTCTTAACTCTTTCGGAACAACCCATAATTTCTTTTCTTTTTCAATTCTAAATAGTCTATCTTTCTCAATACAAAATTCTTTCAAAATTTGTTTATCTTTGTTTTTAATCTTTCGACGATCTTTTTTATATTATCGTCTTGTAACTGCATACTAAACAACCAATCGTCTGATGTAATCGATACCTTATCTACTCGTAGAGTTGCTACATCTGTTTCTTTAGCACTTTCGTTTGGACAGCGACTTAATGCATCGACATGTTCCATGCCTCTACCCTATATCGATATCAAATTCTTGTATCCTTAACCACCATCGAGCAATTCGTGGAATAAGCTCTCTCTTACTCATAGCAGTTTTAACAGCGCTACAATCGGTTACAATTTTTACTGTTTTACCGTCGATGTAGTATCGGAATCGTTCAAGGGTTTCAACTACAGCTAAAGTTTCAAGTTCGTAACTATGGAAACTTCTTTCAGTATCGCTCGTCGATCTACTATAATACGCGACTGGTTTTAATCCATCGCATTCGTTCTGTAACAATACACCCGCTAAACCAGCTGAACTAGCGTCTGTATGAATTTCGTGATTTCCATCTACTCGATATGCAACTAGTAGAGGTTTTGACGTCAGTTTCTGATTTAATTCGTTAAAGGCTTTGTCTTGGTCGTAATTCCAATTAAAGATTTCATTTTTAACAGTTTTCGAATAGGTTCGGATATTATTGCGTAATCTGGAATGAATTTTCGAAAATATCCACTCAACCCTAGAAATCTTCTAACTTCTGTAACATTTGTTGGTCGTTCATAATTCTATATTGCGTTCGTTTTAGCTTGGCCTGGAGTTAATCCATTCGGTGATATTTTATGTCCAAGGAAATTTATTGTCGTTTTCAAAAACTCACATTTTGAAATATTCAATGTCAAATTATCTTCTTTTAAAACTTTTAAGACTGTCGTAAGTTTGCGAAACTTTTCTTCGTAGGTATTACTGCAGATAAGTATGTCGTCCATATAATGAATCATATTATCTTTCGTTGCTTTTTCTTGGATTTTAGACATTAAACGTTGAAATACTATTGGAGCGTTCTTCAGTCCAAATGGCATTCTTTTGAATTCGTATAAACCGTCGGTAGTAACAAAAGATGTATACTTACGGCTTTCTGGTTCGATTTCAATTTGATAGTACCCACTATTCAAATCAAGCGTTGTGAAGTATTTATAACGTGCTGCTTGCTGAGGACACTCTTCAATATTTGGAAGTGGAAATATTTCTTTGACAATTAATTTGTTTAAACGTCGATAATCAATACACAATCTATCGTTACCGTTTTTCTTTTTAACAATCACAACGGGACTTGCCTATTGTGATTCTGAACGTTGTATTATATCGTTTTTTAATAAATCGTTAATCATTTCAGAGACAATTTGTTTTTTTGGTTCTGGTACACGAAATGGAGATTGAGACACAATTTCATTTGAATTTAATTCAATTTTCATTTTCACCAAACTAGTTTTTCCGAGTTCATTTAAGTCGTTTGCAAAAACATATCTATTATCGTTTATAATTTTCATTAACGTTGTTTTTACACATTTATCGTTTATTTCACATACAATTTCATTTTCATTAACGTAACGTTTTATTTCTTCAACTTTAATATCTTGTTCGTGTTCGCGTTCGCGTTCTATTTTTATTTTTCCGTTTTGAATATTTAACCGCAAATTATTTATAAAGTTTTCTTGCCCTAATAAAATGTCATTAGGTAATAATTGATCGTCCACCAAATACAGGTAACTGGTATAGTAATGCCATCAATTGTTAAAATTGTTTTCACTGATTTTCTTGCATGTCGACTACCACCACATAGTCCTTTGATTTGTATATCACACTTTATGTATTTGCAATTAAGTTTCTCACATAACGATTTCCGTATCATGCTACACTGAGCTCCCGTATCAATAAATGCTTTTAATTTCTGACCGTTTAATAATGCGTCAACTTTAAAGAGTTCATCGTTTACACAAAATGTATTTCGTATTTTAGCTTCGGATTTACACTGAGAATCATACCTTGAATGCACTTTATTACATTTTTCGCATCTTTGTTTACGTTGAGGTTTTTGACAATTTTTCGATATGTGTCCGAATTCATCGCAATTATGGCACTTTACACTTTTTGATTCAAACTTCTTATTAGAATTTTCATTCTTGTTTACATTCTTACTTTCATATTCTTTTATTTCGACTTTCGTTACACTTCGAAGTGTAAACACAATGACTGCGACAGACTGCAGCAGCATGACAGTGAACTGAAAACGTCGTTGTTCATCTTACTGCATGTACATTTTGAGAAGCAACAACAACACAATGGCCGGCATGTACACAAAACAACGCAGTTGTCCATTTTGTGTGTACACAATTTCGTTGTGGCCATACTAATTCCTTTCACTTCGATGAAATTTTAATATTTTGTTCAAAATGAAATTTTTTATGCAAAAAATAAGTAAATTGGTAAATGTTTTTGCTTTAAATTATCAATTGTTATTACAAATGATATAATAGAGCTATAATATAGCTATTTTATGCTTTTATTTGTAAAATAACGTCAAGTTTGTTAGAGCTGTGAATAATTTTACATTTTACATATTAGTTGGCATCACCACTCTACCTCCCTCTTTCTATCTTCCATTCTACTGTCTAACTCTACTGTCGTCCTACTGTCGTTGGCAAAAATAGGAGGATATTGAAGTTAGCGAGAACGACAACTGTCGGCCTGCAGTCGTGTAGTCGTGCAGCTGTCAAAATAACAGTGTCCATAAGAACGTGTGTATTTTAATATTTGACAAATGTAGTTTGCAGTCTGTCGCAGTCTGTCGCAGTCATTGTGCTTACACTTTCGGTGTGAATTTATTGGCACGTTTCTTTTATATTCGTTTCAGGTTTCTCTTAGTTCTTTCATTGTATTTATTCGTTGAGCCGCTATTGCCACTTGTAGTTCACGATTTCGTAGTCCTTCTCTCGCGTATTTAACTATCGCTGTTTCACTTAATTTAAACCGTCGCCCAAGCGCACAAACACGAAAACAGTAGTCGTCTACTTTTTCATTTTGTCTACGTACGGCACTTTGCATTTCAAAATGTATTTCTGCTTCATCGGGATAATTACCAAATTCATTTTTTAAGTCTTTCGCGAAATCGTTCCAATTTGAATGTAGTCTTTCTGTCCCATCGAGCCACAATCTTGCTGCTCCTTTCATTTTACTATATACGGCAAGCAATAGACACTTTTCGTCCCATTCATACCCACGGATAACACTATTTACTCGTTCAACGAACTGTTCTGATGACAACGAATTGTCATTTGTTGGATCAAAATCTGGTATTGTTTCTGCTATTTCACGCACCGAATAATTGTTTCGCGTTACAGTTGCATTCGAATTTGCAAAAGGGGAAATGTTATTGACGTCTCTATTTTCACTGTTGCTTGTGTTTTCAATTGGCACACTTCGAGGTTGGGAATTATTTTGCATATATGACAACACATTTTCTAGAATTCCGCGCATTTCGTCCATTTGTTTTTGTAACGATTTTTGTGTTCCGTCATCACACTGTTCACTCAGAGAACTTAAAACATAGAGAAGGTGCAAATTGAATTCTGTATGATGTTCGATTGGACGGCTAACAGAGCTTATAAGATTTTGGAACGGAATTCACCATTCTCGCTGCTATTTAGCAGAATTGAGTACGTGCAGTGGCAGAAATATATGTAAAACGACTGAATTCATGCGAGAATGAATAAAGAGAAATGCTTTGAAGAAAAATATGCAAAGTCACACAAAGAATGTAAAGAAGATTCTCTGAGACACATACATATGCGTAATCTTGTATCATATGAACCATTTTTTCAGAAAAATTGTAAAAATTTAAATTTTCTACAAAATCGTAAAAAATTAGATAAAAAATAGATAATTTTATTTTTTAATTTTTTAATTATTTCAAAAAAGTTATATTTATTTCGTCTATTACAAAGCGAAGATGTGTCAAATGAACTTCATTTCTTCAAAGAAAATTGATGACCTTCATGAAATATGCATATTCGCATTATTTCGTTATCATTTCCATATATATGTATACACACTAGGGTGATTCAAAAAAAATTATTTTTTTTTTTCAATTGGTACTCGCAAAAATAGGTTCCTAGACACCTCTAAGAAAGCCTCTCCAAATATGAGTTTTTAATTGTAACGGGAAGGTCCTCCGCCTAACGGTTTTCTATTTTTTCTTATTATCAGATGAGAAAAATTTATATCTCGCTTCCAACTACTTGAAAAAAATATTTTGTTAATTAGGTTTTGTAGGAAATTGAATGCTCTAAAATATGGTCTCTCATGATTTTTCGTAAACCAACCGTTTAAAAAGATATTAACGGTTTGAAATTTGACTATTTTTGGAAAAAATTCTGTTTTTTCTTATTAATTTTATAACTCAATGAAAAAAATTATTATGAATGATGAAACACATAGTTTTGTAGGAAATTTACTGCTCTATAAAAATGGTCTACTATGATTTTTCGATTAAGTTAAGCGTTTTCGAGATATTCATCGTCAAACATCAAATGCATATTAGGAATGGATCAAATAAATTTTTTTTTTTTTTCGTTTGGTACTCTGAAAAATAGGCTCCTAGACACCTCTAAGAAAACCCTCTCCAAAAGAGCTCTATTCATAATAATTTTTTTTTCATTGAGATATAAAATTCATAAGAAATAAAAATTTTCCCAAAAATAATCAAACTTTAACTGTTAATATCTTTTAAACGGTTGGGTTTACGAAAAAATCATAAGAGACCATATTTTAGAGCATTCAATTTCCCACAAAACCTAATGAACAAGATATTTTTTCAAAGTAGTTGGAAGCGAGATATAAATTTTTCTATCTGATAATAAGAAAAAATAGAAAACCGTTAGGCGGAGGACCTTCCCGTTACAATTAAAAACTCATATTTGGAGAGGCTCTCTTAGAGGTGTCTAGGAACCTATTTTTGCGAGTACCAATTGAAAAAAAAAAAATTTTTTTTTTGAATCACCCTAATACACACATATGTATGTACATATATTATTTCTTTGGCTCATTTGTCTGTATGTTTACGAAAGCAAATGCGAGCCATATACATACATATGTACATATGTACATTCATAATAACAAGTGTCGCACGCTTCTTTCGTATCTCCGTTGTCACGGTCAACCAATGGCCGAAACTTGCGTTTTGTCAAAGAGTCAAGTGCTGAACAAATTGAGCACGACAGACTGCAAGCGACATCTGTCAAATACACACGTTCTTATGGACACAGTTATGTAGTTGTGCAGCTGGCTCAATAACTGTGTCCCTAAGAACGTGTGTATTCTAATATATTCGTTTGCAGTCGGTCGCGTTCATTGTGTTCAGTACTTCAATGTGTCGAAACACTGACGCGACGGTAAAGCGCCACAACATTGTGTTGTTGGTAGAAAATCCGAGCTGTGCCGAAAGAAACTAACAAACGATCGCCGATTGTTACCGCTTCCCTTGCTGCTCGAAGAGCGTCGCCTACAAACCAGCGTAAATATGTATGAAGATGTATGCGCGTGAATATATATCGACGCAGATTTTTGCGAGTCACGGAAAAATATTTTAGACAAATATTGTAAATCGACAACGGCTATGTTGCCACTTTTGTCACTTCTTTCTGTGAAGAATCATCAGAAAGTTGTTCAATTTATGATTTTTAGCTTTTGCCATCGTCGCTAAAAGACAAAGGCATGCTCGGGGAGATGTTACGGCGTCTGTTTTTATGAATGAAGCGAGGTTGCTTGTGGCATATGCGCCTGCGTTTATGAATGAAATCGTTTTTGTTGTAAGATTTACTACATTTGTTCTTCGCCAATTCGGCTTCCATATTGACTTGTGGGGCTTTTGCTATGTAGGCAATTGTTTTTTTTTTGTAGAACAATGCTTCAATTTTGTGTTGGTGACATATGTATTCACATGTGTACGCATATGTTTCTTTGTATGCTTATGCATTCTTTGTTGCGCACATGCGTATACATATGTACATACATGCAATCATATGGGTAGATAATAAGATTAATATGATAGACGATATGTTTATATATTGTTGTGATAAATTCAATTTCTATTACTAAGAAACATAATACAAAAATATTTATTAGTATAGTACATTATGTAAAAATCAAATTAAATTATTAAATATACAAGTCTAAATTGACTGTAAATGGTACTAGTATGCATGCACTCATACAAAATTATGCTCATATCATAATTATTACATGCCAATATGGAAATGCCGACAGCAAAACGCAAAAAACGCATACATATTTGCATACATTGCGATTCCCATGTTGAAAGAAAAATTGAAGCATGGAAATATCACAATGCTGTTGTTGGGAGTATCATAAGGAGCATGCATACTTACATATGTACATAAGTTAACGCCAAATACGTTAACAGTGCCAAAAGCACCTCACTTCCGCTCCCAAGCTTTTGCTAACGCAGCACACGCGCCGACGTTTGCTTGCAACACCCAGACTTCACTTCCGCTCCCAAGCTTTTGCTAACGCAGCACACGCGCCAACGTTCTGGCAGCGATCAGAAGGGAGTTCTAGGAATCCGATCACCAGGCAAGACAGGTGACCGGATCAGTTAAGGCTAGTTTAAGCTTACATTTTAAGTTTCATAATTGTAATCATTTCAGTCCCGTTTTAGACTTTAATAAAGACGGCCAGAGCTCGTGCTCTGGCCAGCATAAAAAAATACATTTTTTTATTATTTCCCGCGTAGGGGAAATTAACTGGCGCCCGAGCAAAAAGCTATAAATAATAGAGGAATAAAGGCCCCGGGAAGCAATAATTGCTAGCCAACTCTATTCGCGAGTGTTATCTGTTAATTAAGATAAAAACGCGGAGACATTATTAATAAAATTTAAAGCAAAACTAAAAACCACACGTGTAACAAATACCAAACAACTGAAGAAAGGCGTGCACAAGTGAAAGAACGAACAAAGCAATAATACAAACCTAATGATGTGTGAAAACTAAAAAATAGCGAAAGACCGCTTAAGAAACTAAATCTGCAAAGAGTTAGGAAAAAAAAACTTAGAATTACATATTGAAGAGTGTGGTGACTTGCAACTCGCTAAGTGCAAAATACACGCAAGTTCAGGGATACAAATTATTTCATCTTTAATAAAAAATAATAATAAAAAAAAAAAAACATTTTTATTAACAAACTACAAAAACAATACAAAACACAAATTAATAAAATACAATAACAATAAAAATATAAATAAAAAGCGACCAATTAATCACGGCTGAAGAAGGCAGTAAACGGTGTGCGCGAATTAAATATTGATGAAAATATACGTATGTGCGTGCAACAAAATACGCCAAAGTGTAAATTAAATTTATCGCAACAAAATTTTGTGGAAGCAAAAATCAACGCATATTGCAGGCAAGGGAAAAAATCAAAGCAGAATATCCACAAGAAGACTCCTCAACCCACGCTTGGAAGAGGACGACGAGGAGCGTGCGACTAGGAAGATCCCAAGTAGCCAGCAGGAGGAAAGGGAGCAATCTCCAGCGTCACCTCGTCATGCTTCACAGGATTTTTACGTAGCTATACATTTTTATTTATACCACATATACAATATTATAAATAAGGAAATATTTTTGTATTAGAAAGAAAGAGATACTAGTATTAAGAAGATTAAATAAAAAAACAAAATTGTAAACAACGGCTTGTACAGCCAATAACAGAAATCTAACAATATTTTATAATACAGCTTAATTCTGCGATTCCTACGGGACCCTCCAGAAGAGAAAAGCGCCCTTTCCTGGAAAGGGTAAAAATAAAAACAAATAAAAAATAAAAAAAGAGGTATCACATATAAAAATAAAATGTCGAACCCAAATAATTTGATACGCCCGCCTGTTCTGCAGGGCACGACAGCAGGTGCTCAAGAGGGCCCCTCGACCTCAGAGGCCGCCCATAGAGTAGGATTAGGAGCCAATCAGGACCAATTGACTGCAGCAGTTATGGGTGTGGTCCAAAATATTTTTCAAACGCACGGCAAGCGCCTTGTGCAAAACGCACTAAATCCGAATTCTAATTTTGCCAATTTCTCCGATCAAGGAATCGACCCGGTATATAGAAATCACCTGACTGACCTTGATAAAATTCCGGACGTAGTCCGTTGCCTTCGAGAGTTCTCGGGTCAACCGGGAGAGGTTAACTCGTGGAAGAAATCCGTGGACAGGATTCTCCAAATTTACGAACCCATTAGGGGAACACCTAAATATTTTAATTTGAAGTTATTACAATAGATTTATTTGTGAGTATTACTATATACATATGTTATTTCATGAAACTCACAAATATATATAAAAAAAAACAAACAAAACCGAAAAATAAATTTGAAGGAAAAAAATATAATGCCTGCCGAAGACTTTTCCGGCAATATTTTATTAACAAAAAAAAAAAATATTTTGGACAAAAAGGTCCTAAAACGCCAGCTGAAGATTCATACCAGCAGAGTAAAAAGAAGAATTATACAAAATATTGTAGAACGAAAATGTTCTACAACGCCAGCCGAAGTTCATACCGGCAAAATAAAACAAAAAAATAATGGAAAAATATATAAAATAAATATAAATATATATATTTAAATCAAAATATAAAAATTCAAAATTTATATTACTTTGAACAAAAAAGTCTTAAGGCACCAGCCGAAGAAAGTACCGGCAATACTAAAAATAAAAAAATACTTTAAAATTGTGGAACAAAAAGTTCAACAACGCCAGCCGAAGATTTTACCGGTAAAATAAAACAAAAAGGAATGGCGAAAAGCCAAATAGAATATAAAAATACAAAATTTAAAATACTTGGGACTAGAAAATCCTAAGACGCCAGTCGAAGATAATACCGACAATAAAATAAAAGAATATACTCCAAAAAAGGAGGTACTAATATTTTAAAAAAATAATTTCAATAATTGGGGTACTCACAAGCCATCGTAAGGCATCGTAAAATCGTAAAATTATAAATTTTTACACTTGCTTAAAAAAAAAATGTTGTTAGATTTCATACAAAAATGAGTTTACACATTTACAATTCTCAATGTTATGTTTTCGAATCGTTATAACTTATAACTTTTTGTGACGTGAAAAAACCCTAAATGTAAAAGAAAAAATTGCTGAAATGTATTCAGGCAATAATACAATAAAAGATGACCATTTTAAAACGGATATAGCCCTAAGCATAGGAAATAGAATAAGATTAGTTAAGGAGGAGTTAGTAAATGTTAAATACGCTCTACAATGGGCAAAAGAAAATGTAATAAATTCAATACTACTAAATAAAATCGAAATAAGTACGGCAATAGAAAAACTCGAAGAAGAAAACATGCCTTTCGCAAACACGGAAGAAGCATTAGAATTTGCAACAGTTAATGTAATGTATAACGAGACGATGTTATTATACATCATCAAAATACCAATAACAGGCAGGGAAACTTACAAAAACATTATAATTAAACCGGTAAAGAAAGCTAATGGAATTGTAAACTTAAATTTTGATCGAATTATAACAAATGGAACAGAAATATTTGGAATTAAAGAAAAATGCAAATTTTCCAATCAAATCAGTATATGCAGAAGAAATCAAATAATTAATATAAGTAACAACACATGTATACCTAATTTGATTAAAAGCCTAGATTCTTCATGCAAAATTAGTAATAACCAACACGTACCCACTGTAGAAGAAATATCACCGGGTATAATTTTATTAAATAATTTTAACGGAACAATAAATACTATTACCGAAAACTATACTGTTGCCGGAACGTACTTAATAAAATTTCATAATATATCTCTTAAGATAAATAATCAAAAATTTTATAGTTTGGAAGCCTCTCAACTGATCGCTATACCCTCTATATTACAGCCAACCCCATCCGAAAGCGAACGCATTGATATTTTGTCAATGGAAGCTCTACACGAGCTACATATTAATAACACCAAAAGCATCGCGCTCTTAAAAACAGATGCTTTTATAAGCAAAACTTCGATGCTGTCACTAAGCAGCATCATAATAATCCTTCTCATATTTTTAAAATTCATCCCCAGAATCCAAAGGAAAGCGGAAATACCCAAGGTTGAAATTCCAACCGTAAATATTAGGCATATAACAAACTCTGCTGAGGCCATCGGCCTACCACCTAAAAATTTAAGAATCAATGACCTACCATATTTTTGAACGATCGAGGACGATCGCATTTAAGAGGGGAGGAGTTAACGCCAAATACGTTAACAGTGCCAAAAGCACCTCACTTCCGCTCCCAAGCTTTTGCTAACGCAGCACACGCGCCGACGTTTGCTTGCAAAACCCAGACTTCACTTCCGCTCCCAAGCTTTTGCTAACGCAGCACACGCGCCAACGTTCTGGCAGCGATCAGAAGGGAGTTCTAGGAATCCGATCACCAGGAAAGACAGGTGACCGGATCAGTTAAGGCTAGTTTAAGCTTACATTTTAAGTTTCATAATTGTAATCATTTCAGTCCCGTTTTAGACTTTAATAAAGACGGCCAGAGCTCGTGCTCTGGCCAGCATAAAAAAATACATTTTTTTTATTATTTCCCGCGTAGGGGAAATTAACTCATATATTTATGTCTCTTCATATTCTTCAGTATGTGAGAGATCTGTATTTGTACACATTTTTCGCTTTTAAAAATGGAATATCAAAGAACTTATTTTTCTTCAACATTCCTTGATTGCGCATACATGCTATGGCATCATAAGCCGTACGTACATATATTATTTCTCTTCATATTCTCTGTTTGAGTATGTGGAGAACTGTTAAAAATGTTAACCAGGAATAATGGGATGCCCAACTCGTCTCTCACTGGAAGTGAGAGAACAATTGCTAAACGTCAAAACCACCTAAACTTTGACAGTTGACTGGATTGAGGAGGTTTTGACGTTTAGCAATTGGAAAAGAGGGACGACCAGATTAAAATCCCGCCAAATTATTATTCGAATGGAGACATTTTTCATTTTTTTGTCTCCATTTGTAACGGCCATTATTTCGAAGAATACCAAATACGCAACAGCACGCAGATTGAAAGCTGTAAGTATATTTTAATTTTTATTAAATAAACTTGCATTTATTTTATACTTTTTTATTTATTGTACAGATAAAATGCCGAAAACAACCAGCAATTGGAGAAAATGTGTTGTTGGCTGCAACGAGGGAGGAATAACATTTAGTTTTCCAAACAGTGGAACGGACCTCGAACGGTGAGTGAAAAACCATAAATAGTGCAAAAAGTGTTTGTGAATTTGTGAAAAATTTCGATGAAATGAGTGTTAATAAAATTGAATTTCCGTGTGTTTTTAAATGTGATGTGCTGAACAAGTAGAGCGCGACAGTCTGCAAGCGACATCTGTCAAATATTAAAATACATACGTTCTTATGGACACAGTTATGTAGTCGTGCAGCTGCCTCAATAACTGTGTCCATAAGAACATGTGTATTTTAATATTTGACAGATGTCGCTTGCAGTCTGTCGCGCTCTACTTGTTCAGAGCGTAACTGTCAATTTAATTGCCATTGCCGTTAATTAGTTAAATAAATTATTTTAAAGTAACGATTTATAATTGAATATTTATGATAGTTACAAAAAAAGTCGTAATTTAAATATTCATTAAATATACACTTTTTGCACTATTATTATTATTATTATACATATTTTATAATTAAATGTTTGCCTTTTTGTATTTTCTTTTGTTTCTTATAATAGGCGTAAATGTTGGCTCAACCGTTTAGGTGTTTCCGATGAAACACCTAAACATATTTTTGCTTGTGAGCGGCATTTTTCGGCAAAAATGCGCCTTGAAAAGCGATTGCGTTCGGGGGCCGTTCCCGATATAAATTTAAAAGTTGAGCCTACATTTGGCGTCCCAAATTCCGAATTAAAAAATACAATTTTATTGGGTCTAGAAGATTTTGCTCCTCAAGTTGAAGAAGCTGTCTCAAATGCACAAAATGCATCGAGGCAGCTTTTTCCAAGTATCGAAAATGAAATTGAAGATGGAATTTTAGAGCCTCTTCCATTTTTTGAGGAGGATGTATCTTTTAATTTTGATAAGGCCGCGCAAACAGGTAGGGGTCTGACCGCAGGTACAGAAAGGAAGAAGAAATTGAGGGAAGAGAATAGGATTTTGAAAATAAAGTTAGATCAAAAAGAGCAGGAAAATAGAAGTTTAAGGGCCCAGTTAGTTGAAATGGCCGCAGAGTTAGAAAGATGTAGGGAACAGCTAAGGAATAGCTCATTTAGGGAACAGTCAGACCCTCTTTCTTTAGTTTGTAGTAAAGTTCCTCCTCAGTTAAGTGCTTGCATTAGGAGTAGTTTTATAAATAGTAATCGCCGTACCCATGGTCGGCGATATGACAATTTTTTGAAAACGATAGCTTTGGGTGTATTTTTTCTATCGCCAGTTGCTTATCGGCACTTAAAGCACCAATTAGATTTTCCATCCGAAAGTACTTTGGAAAACTTTGTTACAGACTGGCCCCGTTTCCCAGGTTGCACCCAAAGTAGCATAAAATCGTTAGAGATTAGGAGTAGGGGATTCACTTCCGAACAAAAGTTCGTGTTGGTTTCATGTGATGAAATGTCACTGAAATGTCATTTGAAGTATGATAGGAAATTCGATAGGGTGATAGGTATTGAGGATTATGGCGATGAAAATCGCACTTCTAGATTAGCAACTACTGCAATGACTATAATGGTGCAAGGTATAGGTGGAGAGCCTTGGTCCCACCCATTGGCTTATTTTTTCGTAAAAGGTTCCTGCAAAGGGGATGTCCTCAAGAAATACATTCTTGAAGCCATTACCCAACTGCAACATATAGGACTAATTCCTTGCCATTTTGTTTGCGACCAGGGCACCAATTTTCAGAATTTCGCTAATTTGTTAGGTGTTTCAGCGTCACGGCCTTTTTTAATGTTAATGGCAAGGAAGTGTATTTTTTTTACGATAGCCCCCATTTGATAAAAAGTAGTCGTAACTGTTTACAAAATTTAAAAAATACGGTTTTCTTTAAAAATAGACGGGTAAGTTGGTCGGATATTGTTCATTTTTATGAAACCGACTCTAAGTCGAGTTATCGGTGTGCGCATAAATTAACCGATGCTCATATTTATCCAAATACCTTCCAAAAAATGAAGGTTAAATTCGCGTCTCAAGTATTGAGTAATACGGTCGCTTCTGGTATGTTGTCCCTATATAGCTCGGGAGCCTTAAGCTCGAATAGTAGGAGCTTTATTAACACCGCGGAATTCGTTTCGTTTTTTAATAAATTAAAAAAGTGTTTGTAGGTTCCCCTGAACAATTAGACTTTTTAAATGAGGCAGAAGAAGTTTTAAAAACTATTCGGGTCGTAGACGAATTAGAAAGCAACACAACCAATAATTTTAGTTTTATAAAGGGGTGGGTGTTAAATATTAACAGTTTAAGACGATTGTGGCGATTTTTGTCACACTCAGGTTTTCCGTACTTGAAGACGAGACGACTATGTCAGGACAGTTTAGAACATTTTTTTGGTCAGATTCGAAGCAGAGGAGGTACTAGAGTAACGCCCTATATGTTCTCTAGTTTGTTTAGGAAATCGTGGGGCTTACGTTACGTAAACGTCGTAACAAGAGGAAACTGTGAGCTGCCTTTGGAACCTGATGCTACAGTAATTTCGGAACATAGTAATAATGTTCTACGTAATGTGTGTAATGATTCACTATTGAATGACCTTTCTTGGCAGGATTTTCAAGGTCTACCACGGCCTGAACACTCCCTCGTTAGATCAATAACATTAGATAGTAGTTTAGAAATTAATTTTTTGAAAGAAAATGCATTTAGCTACTTTTGCGGCTATTTTTATTTAAAAATTTTCAAACTGCACACATGTTCCCTGCCTTTACCATATTTAGGAGATGAAATTCCTTCGGACGAATTCATCTTCATGCATCAAAATCAAATAGACAAATGCAATTTAGTGAAGCCGCCTGAGAATTTTATTGCATTTGTAAACATTTTGGAAACCAGATTTTTAGAAGAATTCGACAGTAATTGTCATAAAATAGGAATAGGAGATATTCTTTTTAATAAAATGGAAGATGTTAGGCCCTTTTTGTGTTGTGATAATTGTGACCCAAAAATAGTTATAGCCCTTTTTATTAGAATTAGAATATATTTCTTAACTAAATTTTTAAATAAAGACCTTTCTGTCCCTAATTTTAAAAATAAAATTTTGTGTGTTTCACACCTATAGGTTTCAATTTTTTTTTTATTTTTTAGTGGTTACAATATGCGAACTCAAACTTATGATAGAAAATAAAAAAGTAGAAATTTTGTAAACAGTTAGGATAAAGAGGCTCTAAAATAAGAAAGCAATTTTTTTTAAGGAAAATTAGAATTTGGGATATAAATGTAGGCATTTGTATATATGTATATATGTTATTTATTATTCTGTGATATTTTTATATATTTTTTTACATGAATTGTTATTGTTTTGTTTTTATCATTATATGTTATGTTATGTTATGAATTGTTATCGTTTTTTTACTTTATGTAAATAAATTTTTAATGGGTGATATAGGCCTAAAGGGGAACCGAGCACCCAAAACTAACTTCGGTAACGCGCCGTTTTGCATACCTCCTGGGTGGTGTGGAAACTGCAATTGGGCATTTTAATTAAATGCCCAAAAATTTTTATTTCGTTCGATCTGGCCACAATGGAAAATGTTATAAAAAACGCTTATTTTGAGGCGCTCTCACACTGGAATAAGTTGGGCATCCCATTATTCCTGATGTTAACATTTCACATCGTGAATTCTGAGGTTGTGAGGTGAATTCCGTTCCAAAATCCTATAAAATGTTCGCTGTCGAACCTGTACCTTCTCTATGTTATAAGTTCTCTGGTTGAGCAATTTCGTTCTGACAACTGCCGTTTTAGTTGCACTACACTCAATGATGCAATAGCTCTCATTTTTATAAACTCAAAAATTTATGTACTTCGTTATATGTATATTATGTACTTCGCTTTTGCATATACACACGCGCCGTTAAATCGAATGATCGAGATGATGCTCACGTTTTTTTTTTTTTACACGTTTAAATTGTAGGTTTAGTTATGTCTTAAAAAATTTCCGTTTTGTTTTATAATACACTTTAGGTTTATGAAATCTGCAGGTGAACGTTTTGCAGTATTTCACACGTATGTACGTAAATGCGTTTCACTAAGAACCGTATGTTCTTTTCGTTATACAAGTATGGTAGAAATAATGTCGTTTGAAAATGTACAGATTAACGTTTAGCACATTGTCCGTTTATTAATTTCCACACATATTTGATCATTAAATCATCGCGAAACCGTTTTCAAAATTGTGTACAGGTAAACGTATTAGTACACATCCGACGCTTTGTCCGCGTGAAGTAATCCTACTTCAGACTTGAAAAGGTAAATTCTACGATAGTCGGGCACTTTCTCATTGTACACAGGATGGTCGCTTTATTTATATGTATATAAAATGAATAATTAAATTGTATTTCACAAAGTTTATTTGATAAAAGGATAATATTAGCACGGGATGCTGCGTTCACTTTGGCGGTTGAAAATCAAGTATTGCTTTTGATGTGCCGGTGATGCCACTCAGATAGGAAGTAATATTTCGCATAGGGTTACCTTACACGACTAATAACAGAAACATGACTCAGGTGGATGTTGCGAAATTTGAAACATTTAAAAAAAGAAAATTTTGTGACAAAATTTAAAGAGAGATGGCAAAGAGCAAAACGTACGAGAACAAGTTTTATTGAAATTAATGAACAGTGGCTTACAAGTGATTATGTAGTGGAAGTTACTAACGAGATAGAAGCACCGAGCTGTTCTAGCGTGGTTAAACGCGGACGACCAACTATTGCCTTCGAAAACAATAAGCCGCGAACAAAGAGAACAAAACTGCATGAATTTTATGAAAACACCTCGGAAGAAATGGTTTTGTATGCCGCAAAAAAACATGGTAGCGCAGATATGAATAAGGCTTTCACTCCAGAAAAGGCCCTGGCGTTGATTCTCGATGCTTCATTATCTAAGCACCAATATGAGGTTTTGCGCAGCTCCGCTAAGGAAATTGGTAGTAATATTTTCCCGCCTTATTTTGTTGTCTTGGATGAAAAAAAAAATGTTATCCTGAAAATGTGCAAGTGACTGAAAGTGGCGGTCAAATAGGTCTACAGGAGATACTGCACCATACAGTGACAAGAATTTTGAAATCAAAATTGCAAAATGTGGTAGCAGAATTCCCCAACGAGCTGCAAATGATTTCAAAATAGGGTTGTGATGGTAGTTCAGGGCGGAGTGAATACCCACAAAAGTTTACAGATCCCAATACGTCAGACAAATTAATGTTTTTGACTTCATTTGTCGCGTTGGCTCTCACTGAGCGCAGCAACATGTCAACGATATTGTGGAGAAATACTGAGCCTTCATCAACAAGATTTTGTCTGAAGTTCGAATTTATAAAGGAAACTGCTGATGTGATAAATGCCGAAGTGAACAGAGTCAATGCTGAAATAGGGAACTTGCAATATACTGTTGTTGAGGTGCATAATAAAAAGTTTACGGTTGGTCATAGTTTGTCGTTAACGATGATAGATGGGAAAGTGGCGAGTAGTATCACTGGAACTTCATCTATGGCGGTTTGTTTCATTTGTGGAGCAAAACCGACAGAAATTAATGACATTGATGCCTTGATATTAACTTCAGATGAAAGTCTCAAATTCGGTATTTCTCCACTTCATGCTCGTATAAAATTTATGGAGTGCATTTTGCACATTGCGTACCGTCTTACTTTTAGAAAGTGGAGAATTACAAAGGAAGTACAGCTAGAGATGGAAGCAAATAAAGCAGCTATTCAAGACAATCTGAAACAAATACTGGGTATCAATGAAGACGTAGTGAAACAAGGAATGGGCACAACAAATGACGGGAATATGTCTTGATGATTTTTTGAAAATCCTGCTCTAACATCTGATGCAACTGGAGTAAACGAAGAACTGGTTCATCGCTTTAAAATTAAATTGACCACAATCAATTGCAGGAAGTCGATTGATACCGACAAATTCTATAGATATTGTTTGGATACCGCCAAACTGTATGTTGACCTTTATGGCTGGCATTATATGCAATAACTGTTCACAAAGTTTTAATTCATGACAGCAAAATTATTTCAGAGGCTATTTTACCAATAGGTGAGTTTTGGTTAACCTTTTTTAATTTTATATCTTAATTTATGCAGGTTGTAATGTTTTTTCGTAGAAATGTTATCTGAGGAAGCACAAGAAGCACGCAACAGGGATTACAGGAACTATAGGATGTATCATTCCAGAAGAATTGGACGCATATCCACTAACGAAGAGGTGATGCATCACTTATTAGTGTCTTCGGATCCGTACATAAATATTTTTCGTACTAAAATAAAATTAAAACAAGTAAAGAAGGCCTAAGTTCGGGTCTCACCGAACATTTTATACTCTCGCATGATAAAGTGATAATAGTTTACATGTTTTTTTATTTTGCTGTAAAATTAATTAGATTAGATCAATTTGTGTACTTTGAGTATTGAATTGTATTTTCATTTCCTGATGTATATATGTGGGATTTTGCACCACAACACGCTTACAATTGAAATAAACAACACTTCACATAGTTCCAAAATTACATTTTTATTGCTTAACTTTAATTCAAATTATAGTTTATTAGTTATAGTGTATATAAAATTGCAGCTCGCAATGACGTTGAAAATGATTATATTAAAGTAATGTTCGGATTATACTTAACTTCTCAAAATACCGAAAATATTAGATCAGAAATACTGAAGAAACACCTTCCGCCGATTACACCAGTTTAACGACAGACTTTAGCTTTTTTTCTCATTTTCTTTCCCACCTATCCGTCTTCGTTGGCGGAGTTGCCACCGATCTATATTCCCACATATATTGTACAGAGAAGGCATCAGATGGAATTCAAAATAGCGTTATATTGGAAGAAGGCGGGGTTGTGAACCGATTTCACCCATATTTCGTACATGTCATCAGGGTGCCAAGAAAATATTATATACCGAATTTCATTGAAATCGGTCTAGTAGTTCCTGAGATATGGTCTTTGGTCCATAAGTGGGCGGCACCACGACCATTTTCAATTTAAAAAAAAAAATCTGTGTTCAGCTTCCATCTGCCTCTTCTTCCGTAAAATATAGTGTTTCTGACGTTTTTTTTTAGTCGGTTAACGCACTTTTAGTGATTTTCATTATAACCTTTGTATGGGAGGTGGGCGTGGTTATTATCCGATTTCTTTCATTCTTGAACTGTACATGGAAATGCTTGAAGGAAACGACTTTGTAGAGTTTGGTTGACATAGTTGTAGTAGTTTCCGAGATAGGTACAAAAAACTTAGTAGGGGGCGGGGCCACGCCCACTTTTCCAAAAAAATACGTCCAAATATGCCCCTCCCTAATGCGATCCTTTGTGCCAAATTTCACTTTAATATCTTTATTTATGGCTTAGATATGACAGTTTATAGGTTTTCGGTTTCCGCCATTTTGTGGGCGTGGCAGTATGCCGATTTTGCCCATCTTCGAACTTAACCTTTTTATGAAGCCAAGAAATACGTGTACCACGTTTCATCATGATATCTCAATTTTTACTCAAGTTACAGCTTGCACGGACGGACAGACAGACATCCGGATTTCAACTCTACTCGTCACCCTGATCACTTTGGTATATATAACCCTATATCTGACTCTTTTAGTTTTAGGACTTACAAACAACCGTTATGTGAACAAAACTATAATACTCTTCTTAGCAACTTTGTTGCGGGAGTATAAAAAAAATTTCAATGTCACGAAGATGTAAAAAAGTTGCTAAAAGAGACCTGATAAAAGAGAATTTAGTTGTATGGGAGGTGGGCGTAAAAGTGGGCGGATATTATTGAAATTTAACACCAACATATATAATGTCATAAAAATGCTATGTACCAAAAATCAGTGCTGTAGGTCAAAAATTAAGTTTCACCTTATATGGGAGCTGGGCGTAAAATAGGGGGCGTGATTTTGATTTTTTCATTTTTTTCTTGATTGGAATCCAAAACAATGATGTACCAAATGTCGTTTTCCTGCGACAACTCCTTATATTTTTTAGCCGCAGTATGCACTAGCAGAAACCTATGTGCGTCTGTGCGACTTTGTGGTGTGTATGTATATATGTGTCTTTGTAATCGTGTTCTTTTTTATGAGTATAGCATATGATTATAATGAATATGTTGTAATAAAAATATTGTTCATTATACTTGGCGTCGCTGCACCATCCTGTCATTGATACTTTGATACATTCTTCTATACTCTTGCAACGGGATATAACACCCTTAAGGTTTTGAAATTATTTTTGCTTGAAACTTGGTAAATATTAAATTAGCACAGGGTGCTAGCTATACTGAGATATGTCGTAAAAAATTGGTATGGTAAAAAGATAAATCGTAAGTATTCGTTCTGTGACATTGGTGATGGAAGCTATTTGAACCGTGAACAAAAATAACAAGTAAGGAAGGGCTAAGTTCGGGTGTCACCGAACATTTTATACTCCCGCATGATAAAGTGATAATCGAGATTTCATTATACGTCATTTACATATTTTTCAAATACCGTATTTTTGTAAAGTTTTATTCCTCTATCATCATTGGTTCCTAATGTATATACTCGTATTATACAGAAAAGGCATCAGATGGAATTCAAAATAGCGTTATATTGGAAGAAGGTGTGGTTGTGAACCGATTTTACCCATATTTCGTACATGTCATCAGGGTGTTAAGAAAATATTATATACCGAATTTCATTGAAATCGGTCTAGTAGTTCCTGAGATATGGTTATATAGTATTGTTTCTGACGTTTTTATACTCTCGCAACAATGTTGCTAACGAGAGTATTATAGTTTTGTTCACATAACGGTTGTTTGTAAGTCCTAAAACTAAAAGAGTCAGATATAGGGTTATATATACCAAAGTGATCAGGGCGACGAGTAGAGTCGAAATCCGGATGTCTGTCTGTCCGTCCGTCTGTCCGTCCGTCCGTCCGTCTGTCCGTCTGTCCGTCCGTCCGTGCAAGCTGTAACTTGAGTAAAAATTGAGATATCATGATGAAACTTGGTACACGTATTCCTTGGCTCCATAAGAAGGTTAAGTTCGAAGATGGGCAAAATCGGCCCACTGCCACGCCCACAAAATGGCGGAAACCGAAAACCTATAAAGTGTCATAACTAAGCCATAAATAAAGATATTAAAGTGAAATTTGGCACAAAGGATCGCATTAGGGAGGGGCATATTTGGACGCAATTGTTTTGGAAAAGTGGGCGTGGCCCCGCCCCCTACTAAGTTTTTTGTACATATCTCGGAAACTACTATAGCTATGTCAACCAAAGTCTACAGAGTCGTTTCCTTCAGCCATTTCCATGTACAGTTCAAAAATGGAAGAAATCGGATAATAACCACGCCCACCTCCCATACAAAGGTTATGTTCAAAATCACTAAAAGTGCGATAACCGACTAACAAAAAACGTCAGAAACACTAAATTTTACGGAAGAAGTGGCAGAAGGAAGCTGCACCCAGGCTTTTTAAAAATTGAAAATGGGCGTGGCGCCGCCCACTTATGGACCAAGAACCATATCTCAGGAGCTACTAGACCGATTTCAATGAAATTCGGTATATAATATTTTCTTAACACCCTGATGACATGTACGAAATATGGGTGAAATCGGTTCGCAACCACGCCTTCTTCCAATATAAAGCTATTTTGAATTCCATCTGATGCCTTCTCTGTATAATACGAGTATAAACATTAGGAACCAATGATGATAGCGGAATAAAACTTTACAAAAATACGGTATTTGAAAAAAAATGTAAATGACGTATTATGAAATCTCGATTATCACTTTACCATGCGAGAGTATAAAATGTTCGGTGACACCCGAACTTAGCCCTTCCTTACTTGTTTGTTAGTCAGTTAACGCACTTTTAGTGATTTTCAACATAACTTTTGTATGGGAGGTGGGCGTGGTTATTACCCGATTTCTTCCATTTTTGAACTGTATATGGAAATGCCTGAAGAAAACGACTCTGTAGAGTTTGGTTGACATAGTTATAGTGGTTTCCGAGATATGTACAAAAAACTTAGTAAGGGGCGGGGCCACGCCCACTTTTCCAAAAAAATTGCGTGCAAATATGCCCCTTCCTAATGCGATCCAATGTGCCAAACTTCACTTTAATATCTTTATTTATGGCTTAGTTATGACACTTTATAGCTTTTCGGTTTCCGCCATTTTGTGGGCGTGACAGTGGGCCGATTTTGCCCATCTTCGAACTTAACCTTCTTATGGAGAGAAGGAATACGTGCACCAAGTTTTATCATGATATCTCAATGTTTACTCAAGTTAAAGCTTGCACGAACGGACGAACGGACATCCAGATTTCGACTCTATTCGTCACCTTGATCATTTTGGTATATATAACCCTACGTCTGACTCTTTTAGTTTTAGGACTTACAAACAACCGTTATGTGAACAAAACTATAATACTCTCCTTAGCAACATTGTTGCGAGAGTATAAAAATAATGTAAGATTAGATCTTAGTTTTACAATTTTCGATGGAGTCGTAGTTCTTCTCACTTATTCAACACGACACTGGTAAAACCTGTTGAACAAGCAGAGTTGCAAATAATGCATTCACAAATTTACTTAACATTTGAGTTAAAAGCCCACAAAATGGTGGAAACCGAAAACCTATAAAGTGTCTTAACTAAGCCATAAATAAAGATAATAAAGTGAAATTTGGCACAAGGGATCACATTAGGCAGAAGCATATTTGGACGCAATTTTTTTGGAAAAGTGGGCGGGGCCCCGCCCCCTACTAAGTTTTTTGTACGTATCTCGGAAACTACTATAGCTATGTCAACCAAACTCTACAGAGTCGTTTTCTTCAGGTATTTCCATATAAATTTCAAAAATGGAAGAAATCGGATAATAACCACGCCCACCTCCCATACAAAGGTTATGTTGAAAATCACTAAAAGTGCGTTAACGGACTAACAAAAAACGTCAGAAACATTAAATTAACGGAAGAAATTGCAGAAGGAAGCTGCACCCAGGCTTTTTTAAAAATTGAAAATGGGCGTGCCCTCGCCCACTTATGGACCAAAAACCATATCTCAGGAACTACTCAACCGATTTCAATGAAATTCGGTATATAATATTTTCTTAACACCCTGATGACATGTACGAAGTATAGGTGAAATCGGTTCACAACCACGCCTTCTTCCAATATAACGCTATTTTGAATTCCATCTGATGCCTTCTCTGTATAAAATACAGTACATTAGGAACCAATGATGATAGCGGAATAAAACTTTATAAAAATACGGTATTTGAAAAATATGTAAATGACGTATAATGAAGTCTTGATTATCACTTTATAATGCGAGAGTATAAAATGTTCGGTGACACCCGAACTTAGCCCTTCCTTACTTGTTTATTTTGTAATTGCATATACAGGATTAAAATTTAAGAAACAAATTTTTGTTATCTAATTCCGGTTTGAAAAATAAAATGAGTTCCCAAATACCGTATTGAAAAAAAGAAACAAAAATTTGAATGCCCAGCATAAAATTAAAAAAATAAATTATTTTAGAATTCATAGTTTTTTCACATTTGCGACCTTCGTATTATAACATTTTTAATCAGAGCTCGCACAGAGCCATCTGCCTCAACTAATTTCAAATTAAACTTTTAGTCCATAATTTTCTATTTGAAAAATTCAGAACTCTGTGAACAGCTTTAATTGCTCTTAATATGCAATTAAACTGCACATATCTAAAATTAATTAAATCTAAAGACGTTGCCTCTTAGTTGCAGGTGAAGTCCACATAATACCTTACAAGGTTATTTGTGTACTTTTACATATGATAATGTCTTTAAGTATATTTTTTTTTATTGTTGAAAATTTTATTATTTTAGTTAAGGCTAAAAATTAAAAAAGAAACTTGCTTCGGCCGCACAAAAGCTGCAATACAATTTTTTTTAATAATTTGATTTTGATCGGACAGTTTGTATAGGAGCTACATATGTATATGCTAGAATAAGAAGATATTGTTTTTATACACTCATGTATACAACTAAATTTAAAAAAATTAGTTGATTGTGTTTCCAATATTTTTCCCCAGACTGTATTTTTTCTGCGAAGAAGTACCATGAAAAGGCGCGCCTAATATAAGTGAAGAATGTCTTCTCAAATGACGTTTCTTACAAATTGGAAGTAATCGCTAACTCAAAGTGCGTTTGTAATCTTATATACTTGTATGTACATACATACGTATGTATGTATGTACAAAAGTGAATAGCAAAATGGGTTGCTAAGCGCATAACTCAACAACGCCTGGACTAATTTGGCCAATTCTTTTTTCTAAATGTTCGTTTAGGTTCAAAGATGATTTCTACGGTGAGACAAATTCGAATAATTGCCGGAAAACCTCTAAAACAGCCTTTTTTCCGCTACAAACGAATGAATGTCTTTTTGTTAGTAACGCTAATGCTGGAGAAGTTCTGAACCAATCTTGATGAAATTTTCAGAGGCTGTTCGCCGTGGATCGGGGAAGACTTATAAATAAAAACAAATTTCATACAAAAATTTGTTTAAATTTTTTTTATTTGTTTTTCAATTATTTGAATCGTTCAAATTTGTCGTTTGCTTGCTTTATTCCAGCAATTAAAAAAAACAATTATTGAAAATTATTCAGTGAAAACGATTACAGATTGAAATTTGTTACGACGCCACAAAGAGCTGATATCGCTCGGCCCAAGGCACATGACCGAGTACTCCCATGATGCGATGACATACGTGTAGAATATGGATCGCGGTCAATCAGCAAGCTATCGTCACGATGTCACAGCACGACTTTTCAAACAACAGCTACTACCCTAAGCTAGCTAAGTCCATCAAATACTTTATCTTGGAATAACGTATGGTATATACGGTGCTGTTAGATGCTGGATGTACTCTGTTGAGTTGCAAAAAAAAAAAGGTTTGCCGTACGCACACAATCTTCTTTGGATCGTAGATGGTGGTTATACCAAATCAAATTGATGAAATCATTTCTGCGGAAATTTATGATGCAAAGAATTATATGAAGTGATAAAAACCAATATGGTTCATGGACCTTGCGAACACCATAATCCCACTTCGGTTTGTATGTCTGACAATAAATGTACGAAGCACTATCCATGTGCTTTTCTTTCTGAAACGCACACTAGAAGTGATGGATATCCACTCTATCGTCGTCGCTCACCAGACGACAATGGCAGAACATTCAGCATTCAATTTAGAAGAGCGAATATCGAAGTTGACAACACATAGATTGTACTATATTCACCATTATTGTCTAATTCACATTCAAAACTCATATCAATGTTTTGTATCGCAGTTTGGTGAAATCGATCAAATACGTTTGTAAATACGTCACACAAGGAAGCAACATGGCGGTTATTGTCCTCGAACGATACGGTCGATACGTGAACTGCAATAAAGCGCTTTGTAGGATATTTACTTTTGTAAATCATGAACGTTTCCCGACTGTTGTGCGACTCGCAGTTAATTTGGAGAATGGCCAAAGAGTGTATTTCAATCCAGAGAATACAGTACAGCCAGTGGAAACACCGTTAGAAACAAAATTAACATTGACGAGTTTACGCTCAACTTTCGTCAGTGGTGCGAGAACATTGCTCCATTCGGAAATACCTTGATATTGTACATGGAATGCATCAATGCCAACCAGTAGATGGACATTCAGGTGTGTTATCGAATTTACACAATCTTCCCGAAAAACGTCGATTGTTTCTATCTTCGGTTGCTATTGATTAATGTACGTGGTTCACTTTATTTGAGTCATTGTGTGGTACGGTGTGTGCAAGTTTTGGAGAAGTAAGCTGGATCATGTTAATGACTGGAATGCAAATGAAGTTCGCACACTTTTCGCGATAATCATTTCGACATATCAGCCTTCAAATCCACGTCAATAATGGGATACGAACAAAAATGACATTGCCGAAGACATTCTACATCGTCTTCGCTAAAAATTGGAAATGTGTCAATTCCGGTTGATACTTCAGATAGTTTGATATCAATTCCATCCGCCGTGTATCAATTCACGAAAGATGAACTCATCATAAATGTTCGGACATTGTCTAAATTATCGTAGCTACGATTCCTAAGTGCACGCGCAATATTAGCTGCCAAAAATACCGATGTTGTTGACTTAAACTGGAAGATTCAAAGTCAGATTACGGGAAACTTGCGCTCATACAAATCAATCGATCGCCTTGACAATGAAGACAACGCCATGAATTATCCAGTGGAATTTCTAAATTCTTTGGACAGGCTTGGTATGCCACCGCATCATTTGCGTCTCAAAGTTGGATCTGTCATTATTATGTTTCGCAATCTTCATGAGCCGAAACAGTGTAATGGAACCCGACTGATTGTGACGCACCTATCGAATACAAGGGGGCAGAATGCTTGATTCTATTTCTTACGATTTGCTATTTCAGTTCAAACGTATTCCGTTTCCAGTGAAAATTGCATTTTTGATGACAATCACCAAGACACAAGGATAGTCGCATAGTGTGTGGCATAAATTTTGAAATGCTTTGTTTTTCACACGGTTAGATAGACGTGGCATCACTAGTTGGAAAACCATATTTTCAGCACACCGGAACAGAAACCAAAAAATGTTGCTTATCAAGCTGTGTTACATTGCAAAAAAAATATGAAATGATAAATTTAACTTTCTTTTCATTTCAAAACACATAATTTCACGCAGGCCAATGGTGCAACAGGGCCAAGGTGCTAATAAATGCATTTAATGCGCATTCCAACACAACCAGTGACTTCAAATGTTCTATGAACTACACACTTGATGGGTCTGAATGTTCTATCAACAATTGTGTAAGCAGGGGTTATTGATGTCACAGCACGAAAGCGCCCTTGATGATTCTAAAATTAAAGGAGTATTTTCTTAGAAAACAAGTTCAAAAGAATTACACAGGTATTTGCGTTGACATTCACACATATGCATATAATGTAGACTTAAAACTGCAATGAGAAATTTGGTTGAGTAAGCTCACTGTATTGTTTAAATTGAAAACACAATATTTTATACATTTCATATCTACTATAAATTTATTTTTACTATATAAAAAAAAATATGTGTTTGCCTAGGAAAATTAAAGGTAGAACTAAGTAATTCCAAGACACTCATGTAAAATCCTTCAATATTAAATTAGTTTTCAATTAGTCATTAGAAAACCTTCAGACTTAAAGTATCTAGAAACAAGTAAAGGTGGAACCGAACAATTTATACTCTTGCAAGTTGCAAGAATCAAAGCCTGGGAAATACTTTAAGCAGCAAACCGTCAACCAGAGAATCGAAATCCAAGCAATTTTGTATATACATATTCTATATAAAACTCATATACTGACAGACACATAAGGTTTGTTAGAAAACCGAAAATCATTATAATTAGTATGTCGGAGTTGGGTTAGTAGCGAACTGATTTTTTCTATTTATCCTAATACCACATAATATTAACATGCCACATACTAAAAAACCAATCATATAGAGTAAATGCAGCCGGGGCTGGGTCAAATTTTCGCCCAAATATTTAAATTTTCGGCACAAAGATACAATGTTATGAGCAAAACAGGCTCTGTAATTTTCGTTGAGATAAATCAAATATTGGCCGATATACGCAGTATAAACTCACTCGAAAGTTCTCAAATTTTTATATTAAGTATACAACTGTATTTATCTACAAATCCCCAAATAATCTTAATTTATCAAATAATGGATATAGTTTCGGAAGTGAATAAGATCGGGCAGAATTTTCGATGAGTTTTAATACAATAAATATTCCGTTTTCTGTTAACCAGTTTACTTTTAAGGTATATAACTGAAATGTAATTATTACACATGCTATTTAGATGTATAGTAAAAGAGAGGGTTATTTTGGTAGAAAATCAATTTCGTATGTTCATCTGGCTAACTTGAAATATATATCGTGGAAATGAGGCGAGGTGTGTGACTTGAAATTATAATATTTGTTGAAAATAAGACTTCTACTCTTTGCTTTTTTATTAAAGTATGATTACTTGAGTTGGAAATCTTAATCTAATTCTGTATTAACTCTCTAACAGGCAAAACTAAAATCGTGGACAGAAAAAATTGGGATTTTTTTGTAGGATACTTAGGATCCATAAACCTCAAAATATCATTAGATGATTGTTTTTAATTCTTTTGGGCTCGCAGGTGAGAATAATCAGAAGGCCGCCTCAGGGCAGCCTTACCGGTTTAGGTCAAAATAAAGAGATATATGTAGTTTCAATTAAAAATTCATTTTATTTAAAAATTAAAGAAAATAAGAAAAGAAAAGAAGAACTTCAATAACTAGGGGAATTCAAATAACAGAAGTAAGTTTTTCGTTTACTTAACAACAAAAACACTCATTTCTGAACTTTGGCACAATTTACATTTTCTTTTTCCACCATCTTTAGGAAGCGATTGGATGTTCTGCTCTTTTTCTCAAATTTAGTTCCTTTCCTATGGGTGTTGATGGTGTAAAACTTGGCCGACCAGTAGGACGATTGAGTTTATAAGCGACAAGACCAGCAGCAATTTCTTCATTGAACTCAGGAATCTTTAACAGCTTGTCTTCTATATCTACGAAATGTTAAAAAAGCCATGTCATCGGATTTAGAGTCTTTGCGTAGATATGGTAACGACCTATTAATCGATCCATTAAGTCTATTCCCTCCTTTTGGCTATTATATTCTCGTATAATTTTTAGGCAATCTTTTTTTATACTGCTTTTGCTTTCAATCGTAGCGTGCAACTTTGGCCGATTGCTCTATTTTATTTTCTCTTTTAAATGGCTGAATGCAAATATCCTTTTAGCGCTAAAAACTCTTTTATAATCATTGTTTCTTGAATTGGAGTGAAAGCATTTTTACCCCAATAGCTTTCCAAATTCGGTTAACAGTAAACAGACATATAAGTACGCCAATGTATTTAAAATTTCTTTCAGCGTCTATCTTAAACTTTCTGTTAACGTTTTCAGAATAATCTGCTCAATTTGTTTCTTCCGCAATCAATAGAATTAGTTCTTTTGTAAAAATAGCAGCACATTTCCCTCAGGTGCCAAGCTTTGTTATACATGGCGTTAAGCGTGAGTTGCCGCGGAAAACCACTACATTCACAGCAAGCGCAAACTTTGAATGAAAATCATATACCTGAACCTGTAAAACCACCAGAAGAGGGAATGATCAAGGGACCAGTAGTTTCCAGGGTTGCTGATGGATATCAAGGTCCTTTTTTTGCCTTAAAGTGTATTGCTGTCAATGACCTTGCTGCGGTAGAGGAAGGTGCTCCAGGTATTTTAGAAAACGTTGATGATCCAACAAGTTTATCATCAATTGGACTTATTTATATTCAAGGACATATTCCGAATACACGCTGAAAGAGCATATAATCGTCACTGTTAAAATCACTATCATCCTCGCCTATTTCAACTGATTCTATTGTTCTTCACTCTTCATCACTAAGTTTACTTAGATTAAATTTAGCGCTTCATTTAAAAAAAGTAAAAATAAAAAAAATACTAGCAATCAAAGAAATACCAAAGAAAAACTTCGCATAAGCAGGCAGGGACTTAAAACAAATAAACTTACTTATTCACAAAAAAATTCTTCCTTATGAATATTTCGATAAAACACTTTTTATTTTAACTTTGAAAATTTCAAAATCGGTGCTGGAATTAATTGAACTTTAACACTCAATTTCTGCATTCATCTGACGATAACAACAAAACGAAACGTTACAATACATTTGTTGATACCAAGGATATGTGAGTTGATGTATTATCTAATGGTTCGTGTAACAGTTGTAGACAAAAATAAAATTTTTTATGAGTTTGTGACAATTTATTTAAGGCTTTGCTTTTCTCGTCGTAATTACAAGAATTCATTTTAATTTTTATTTTTATATTTATTTTATTACTCAGCTGAAGCACTAAGGTTTAACAACCCCTCATTAACAAAACGTTCCCCCGCGTACTAAAGCTTTTCATCATAACCTGGTTGTCATAAAAAACTCACGTTTCTTTGTAATGACACCCACACATTCATTTGCTGTACAAATAACTGCATTAACGCCTTCAATCAAAACTTCTTTCTCACATTAATTTCAAAGTTTTTACTATTACTCATAATCATCATGCCAATGTCCACGCATTTCCATATTTGTGTAATGTCTTAAGTTATTGCATTATATAATGTACAAATGTGTATTTTGCATACATATGTATATATATTATCGTTGTGGCCCGCATATACGATATATGCATATATGGCAACGTCAACCCGCATCTAAACACATTTATCGTCAACTAAATAGTTAGCCGATTTATAAGCGATTTCTAATGGGGGGGCTGAGGTCTTCACACAAGCAATAACAGAGCAGCTGCAAAAATAACAACAACAACAATATGGTGTTTTCGACATTTTATGCCAACCACGCTCATTCGCGTTGAGGTCGGGATTTTTGTGGCAGCCACGATGACAGCCTCTGGCACAATAGTTTTGCTTATCTGACTTATATGAAAGACATGTGCATACATCGTGTTGAGTGTACATATGTGTGAAAGACTCTTTGTTATTGCTTTTACTTAATATGTGGCAATGGCAGCGGAGTCTTCCATTCAAAAAAACAATGTTTTAAGCAACAGACTATATAAGTTAACACAGTGGTTCACACCGTCAGCTAATTCCCACCGTTGGTCAATAGCTGGAAACTTTAAACCACCCAATTGCTGACACTGCATCAGCAATATCAGTTAGTGACTCCACACGCGCGTCCGTTCAACTGCTGACGCCGCAACTGTTGGCAACGTGACCAGGTACAGGCATAGGTTTAATTTAGACTTAAGAAATAATTTTAGTTAGTTTTTAGACAGCATTTAATAAAGAAAGACCGCGGGCATGAGTCCGCTAGTTTTTAAAAATTAAATCGATAAAATAAAAACTTAATTGGCGCCCGAGCAGGGACCAGCTGAAGTTTGAAGTCCGGTTCGCGTTGTGATAAAAATCAAAAGTCGCCCGCGGAGAACGGCCGAAGAGAAACCACAGCAAATATACAAAGAACACATGGACCAAACGAGCTGGTCTAGCAACCCAACAACAGCGTTAGGATCCAATAGGAATAAAACGCACGTGCGCAACGAGGGACCTTAGTAGAAAAAGCAAACGGGAGGACACCCCACGCGCCAGGAGGATAGTAAAGTAAGCATTAAATATTAAGATAATTTAAGATCGTAAAAGACGAAAAAAGAAGTGGAAAAATTAGTAAAAATAGGAATATTAATAATTTTTAAATATAAAGAAAAGAAAAGAAAAGAAAAGAAAGAAACAAACTTGCATTAAATATTGAAATAATTTAAGATTGTAAAAGAAAAGAAGTGGAGAAATTAATAAAAATAATTATTAACTTTTAAATATAAAGAAAAGAAAGGAAAGAAACCAATTTACAAATGAAAAATTTTTTTAAGGTAGTTTTAAGAATACTGAAAGATAAATCCATTTTTGTACCAATAATAACGGGCTTGTACAGCCAATAATAAATATAAAAGCCTAACGGGGGACCCTCCAGCTTATAAAAATTAAATTCTCTGCGATTCACCACCTAACGGGGGACCCTCCAGAGAATTATAAACTATAAACAAAATAAGAACGGCTTGTACAGCCAATAAATTACAAGAACGAAAGAGCCGCGATTCACCACCTAACGGGGGACCCTCCGGTTCTTAATAACTACAGTCCAACTCTGCGATTCACCACCAAAGGGACCCTCCAGAGGATAAGGACATATAACTTAAAACAATAATATCCTCAAGATATCTAATAAATTATGCCAACCAACCCTATACGACCCATACGACCTGCTGTGCTAAACGCACCCACCGCAGGCAATACCCAAACATCCCATCCTGTTCCAAATTCTGGTGAAATGAATTTGGAGCAATTAACCAATATTATAAGTGGTGTGGTCACAAACATTTTAAGACAAGAAGGACGAAACATAGTCCAAGCTGCACTTAATCCAAACGCAAACTTTGCAAACTTAACTGACGTGACTATAGACCCTACACTGACAAATAACATCAACGACCTAGACAAAATCCCTGATGTGGTAAGATGTCTTCGTGAATTCTCTGGGAATCCAGGCGAATTCAGTTCCTGGAAGAAAAGCGTGGACAGAATTTTGGAAATATACGAACCTCAAAGAGGATCGCCAAAATACTACGGTATCCTTAACGTAGTAAGAAACAAAATCGTGGGCAACGCAGACATTGCCCTCGAATCATATAACACACCTTTAGAATGGAAGGCTATTTCAAAATGCCTTACTCTCCATTACGCCGATAAAAGGGACGTAGGTACCTTAGAGTACCAAATGACGTCATTAGTTCAAGGTAGCCATACTATTCAGGAATTTTACCAAAGGGTATATTCGCACCTATCTCTCATTCTTAATAAACTTGGTTGCATGGAAATCGGTGCTGAATCCATGCATTTACTCACACGAACTTATCGTGACAAAGCCCTTGACACTTTTATTCGAGGACTGAATGGCGATTTGCCAAGGCTCCTTGGCATGAGAGAACCCGTAGACCTCCCTCAAGCTCTTCACTTATGTCTTAAGTTAGAAAATCAGAAATTTCGTTCGCATTACGCGATCAATAATAATTCCCACGATAGAAAAACTCAGGATTTTCGCCCACCTCTTCCGCCTAAAAAGGCCACCAACGAATTTTACCCACAATTGGCTTACATTCCTAAGCCATATTTATCTAAACCGAACTACGTCCTCAGCAACGACAACAACCAAATTTTAACTATAGCAATTCTCCAAACTTTCGGCAAACATATCAACATCCCGCTAGGCCACAACCCCCACGTCCTTTCGGACTTCCGCGTCCGGAGCCAATGGATGTAGACCATTCCCTACAGACAAAAGCGGTTAATTATATGAATAGAAATGCACCCAATAACCAAGCTGGAAACGACCGTCAAATTGCCCTCCACAAGTGCCTTTCAAACAACAAAGGAACTTCCATATAGAAACCGGTAGAGAAGATCTATATGACCAACAAGCCACATATGACCACCATGACGAACAAATCTTGACATCGGCAAAGGAAGAATACGAAGCAATGTTAAACAACGAACAAATCGAACAACTAGTTCAAGAAAATAGCCAACTCGACTACATAGATATTAATTTTTTAGGATGAAAAGTTCTTCGTTGCCTTATATAGAATTTAGAACGAAGAACGGAAATTTTTTAAAAATACTTATAGATACAGGATCAAGCAAAAATTACATACAACCACAACTTGTAGCAAAACCAATTCCTAATAAAGAAGTTTTTTTTGCAAATTCCATAGCAGGAAAGATTCAAATTACCCATCATACAATAATTAATCTAGCTCAAATAGATAACTCGAATTTGAAATTTTTTATCCTACCAGGACTGAAATCTTTTGATGGTGTTATCGGAAACGATAGCCTCAAACGCCTCAATGCAACTGTAAACATTCGCGATGACATAATTAAATTCGGTAACGGTAAAGAAATAAGAATAAAACAGAAACTTTCTCCTACAGTAAAGAGTATTGACGTAAGGGCAGAACATATGACACCTTCTCAGAAATTCCTCATTCAAAAACTTGCAAACAAATGTTCTCAGTTATTTTCTGATCCAAATGAAAAACTAACCTACACTACTACCGTAGTAGGCGAAATCAGGACTTCTTCAGATACACCCGTTTACACCAGATACTACCCATACCCTATTGGTATGAGAGAATTCGTCACCAAGGAAATCCAAACCTTACTCAAAGATTGCATAATAAGACCATCACGTTCTCCATACAACTCACCAGTTTGGGTTGTTCCAAAAAAATTAGACGCCTCCGGCGAAAAGAAATTTAGACTCGTAATCGATTACAGAAAATTAAATAATGTTACCACTTCCGACAAATACCCCATACCCGAAATAAATGAAATTATTGCGCAATTAGGAAATAATAAATATTTTTTTGTATTGGATTTAAAAAGTGGATTCCACCAAATTCCTTTAAAAGAATCCGACATTGAAAAAACAGCCTTTTCTGTCAATAATGGCAAATATGAGTTTACACGACTCCCATTCGGGCTGAAAAACGCTCCTTCTATATTTCAAAGAGCCTTAGATGATATTCTAAGAAACTATATATGTAAAATCTGCTATGTCTACATTGATGACATAATAGTTTTCGGCGAAGATGAAGAAAGCCATCTCCAAAATATTGAACAAATATTTCGCACTCTCAAAGAAGCAAATATGAAAGTTCAACTAGACAAGTGCGAATTCTTCCGAAATGAAGTCGAGTTCCTAGGCTTTATTATTTAACCAAGTGGTGTAAAAACCAATCCTTCTAAAGTTGAAGCTATACAAAATTTCCCATGTCCGAAAACTTTGAAAGACTTAAGATCTTTCCTTGGCCTTTCCGGCTACTACCGCCGCTTCATAAGGGATTATGCTAAATTAGTAAAGCCTCTTACTTCGCTCTTAAGAGGGGAGGATGGAAGCATTTCAAAAAATGCATCCTGTAAAAAGCAGATAACTCTTAATAGCGCAGCATTAGAAGCCCTCAATAAAATAAAATCCTCACTCGTTTCAAAGGAAGTAGTTCTAGCATATCCTGACTTTAATAAAGATTTTCACCTCACCACTGATGCATCTAATTATGCTCTCGGAGCAGTTTTAGAACAATCAGGCAAACCCATAGCATTCATATCCCGTTCACTAAGTAAAGCCGAAGAAAATTACGCCGCAAATGAAAAAGAAATGCTGGCAATAATATGGGCACTTAATAGTTTCAGAAGTTATTTGTATGGTTCACCCAAAGTAATCATTTTCACAGACCACCAACCTCTAACCTATGCATTAAGTAATAAGAATTATAACGGAAAAATGAAAAGGTGTAAATGCATCCTCGAAGAGTACATTACGAAATGAAATACAAACCAGGAAAGACAAACGTTGTAGCCGACGCACTATCGAGACCTCCACAGACTGACGTTAACGCCCTAACGACTACTGACCATAGCGACGAAAGTTTCGCACATCAGCTCATCCCAGCTACTGAAGCACCCATAAATGCCTTCAAAAATCAACTATTCATCTTAACGGTGACATAGTTAACTATACGTTTGAAATACCATTTCCCTGTTTCCATAGACATACAATTACAAAACGAGAATACTCGACACAGGACATTATAGACATATTTAAACAACACCTTGACCCAGCATTACTTAACGGTTTATACACTACAGAAAGCTTAATGGGAAAAATTCAGGAAATATATCCACTTCACTTTGCAAATATCAAAATTAGATTCACACAAACCCTACTTCAAGACATCGTGTCAGAGACAGAACAGGAAGAAATAATTATTAAAGAACATCAGAGAGCACATAGAAATAGTCGCGAAAACAAAACACAAATATTACAGAAATTTTACTTTCCAAGCATGCATTCTAAAATCGAAAAAACAGTTAAACAATGTTCCATATGTCGTGAGCATAAATATCATAGACATCCCCCAAACCCACGGTTACAAGAGACTCCCATTCCTCAGTTTCCAGGTAATCGTCCAGAAATCGTACACATTGATATTTACTCGACAGAAAAAAGGCTAATACTCGCGGCCATTGATAAATTTTCAAAATACGCACAGGTTAAAATTATACAGTCCAAGGCAATAGAACACATAAAAAATCCAATACGAGAGTTAATGATTGCATTCGGAATACTAAAACAAGTAATAGTAGACAACGAAAAATCGCTTAATTCCGCCACAATATTGACCCTACTTAAGGATCAAATGTCTATTAACATTTATACCACACCACCCTATAGTAGCACTAGCAATGGACAAGTGGAAAGGTTCCACAGTACACTTTCTGAAATAATGAGATGCTTAAAAGCAAGCAACATAGGAATAACGTTCGAAGAATTGTTATTCAAATCAGTGCAGGAGTATAATTCATCAATACATTCAACCACCAAAAATAAACCCATAGCCACATTTTTGGGAATAGAATTTTTACCGACCCGCAACAGTTAGAGCAGCAGAGAAACGAAAATATTATATTACTTAAGGAAAAACAGGAACAAGATCTCTCTTACCATAACAGCAAAAGATCAGAACCTAAAGAATATTCCCCAGGAGATATAATTTATGCAAAAATAAATAAAAGACTTGGTTCAAAACTAACTCCAAAATATAAAAAAGAAATAGTATCTGAGAATAATAGAACAACAGTTAAAACAATGTCAGGACGTATAATCCATAAATCCCTAATAAAAACTTAAACTATCTCTTTCAGTAAAATGAATCTACCCGAACTCACAATCATCTTCACTGCGATTACATCTTCCCTAGCGGATGTAAAAATTTTAGACTACAGTAGAGCTCAACTTGTTACAATAGACAACGGAAACGCAAAAATTCAGGACGGTTCACTAAGACTGATACACATCATTGACCTGGACCATTACGAACAATTCCTAACAGAAACTTATGACGAAATAACAACTAAAATTCCTAAAGATAATTTCCTTTATCCTATCCTCAAACATGAAACCACCCAAACCTTTGAAATCCTTAACACCCTTAAACCCATAGATAGTAACAAAAGAAGAAGATCAATTGACATACTAGGAACGGCATGGAAATATATTGCCGGATCCCCTGATCATAATGATCTTAATATTATAAATGAGAATTTGAATAATCTTAACCAAAATAATAACAATCAATTAATAATTAACAATTTATATGAAAAACGCATAAACAATATAACGAATATTGTTAATAAAATGTTAAATACTATAAAAAAAGATGAAGATACAATCACAGAAGTTATGATAAATCTGCAAAATAGAATAAGATTAATCAAAGAAGAATTAATCAATATAAAATATGCCATTCAATGAGCAAAAAGGAATATAATAAATTCAATAATTTTAAGCAATGACGAAATCAAAATTTCAATTAAGAAACCTAAAGAGGAACAAATGCCTTTTAAAAACGCTGAAGAAGCATTAAAATTTTCGAAAATAAATGTATTAAGTAACGATACAATAATTTTATATATGCTAAAAATTCCACTAACATTATACGAAACATTTAAGAGAATAACTATAAGACCTGTAAAAAAGGAAAATAATACTGTAATTAAAACTGACTACAATGAAATTATTAAAGGAAAAACCACTCTGTTTGGAATTAAAAGTGAATGTGAAAACTTTAATGACTTATCAATTTGCAAAGAAGTAAATTTAGTTAATTTAAGTAATGAAGAATGTATAAATAGAATAGTAAACAGCCAAAATTCCACATGTACCATAACGAACGCGAATCACGTACCAATAATAGAGGAAATAAAACCAGGAGTAATACTGCTGAACCAATTCAACGGAAAAATAGAAGCTGATGGGATAATTCAAGCAATAAATGTGACACATGTTGTAATATTCTATAACTCAACAATTAAAATCAACAATCAGTTATTTAGAAATAACGAAGCGAAACCAATTGAAGCTATTCCCGCAATTCTACAACCAGCGCCATTAGAAAAGGAACGCATCGAGTTATTATCCTTGGGAGCTCTAAAGGAATTGCATCTCACCAATATCAAACAAATCAACTTTCTCAAGAAAGCTACACTATCCATTGGCAGCTTGATATCGGTAGCTTTAATTACTACCATTATCATTTTCACCCTATTACGAAGGAAAAAAATTGAAATGAAGTATGTATATAGAAAAAGAGTCAACAAAAACAAATACGAGGCAAGTTCCCCCTCTAGAAGATAGCAAAGATATTCAAAATTATATTAAATTTAACGATTTACCTTTCTACTGATGATCGAGGACGATCATATTTAAGAGGGGAGGAGTTAACACAGTGGTTCACACCGTCAGCTAATTCCCACCGTTGGTCAATAGCTGGAAACTTTAAACCACCCAATTGCTGACACTGCATCAGCAATATCAGTTAGTGACTCCACACGCGCGTCCGTTCAACTGCTGACGCCGCAACTGTTGGCAACGTGACCAGGTACAGGCATAGGTTTAATTTAGACTTAAGAAATAATTTGTAGTTAGTTTTTAGACAGCATTTAATAAAGAAAGACCGCGGGCGTGAGTCCGCTAGTTTTTAAAAATTAAATCGATAAAATAACAAGTAAGGAAGGGCTAAGTTCGGGTGTCACCGAACATTTTATACTCTCGCATGGTAAAGTGATAATCGAGATTTCATAATACGTCATTTACATATTTTTCAAATACCGTATTTTTGTAAAGTTTTATTCCGCTATCATCATTGGTTCCAAATGTATATACTCGTATTATACAGAGAAGGCATCAGATGGAATTCAAAATAGCGTTATATTGGAAGAAAGCGTGGTTGTGAACCGATTTCGCCCATATTTCGTACATGTCATCAGGGTGTTAAGAAAATATTATATACCGAATTTCATTGAAATCGGTCTAGTAGCTCCTGAGATATGGTTTTTGGTCCATAAGTGAGCGGCGCCACGCCCATTTTCAATTTTTAAAAAAAGCCTGGGTGCAGCCTCCTTCTGCCACTTCTTCCGTAAAATTTAGTGTTTCTGACGTTTTTTGTTAGTCGGTTAACGCACTTTTAGTGATTTTCAACATAACCTTTGTATGGGAGGTGGGCGTGGTTATTATCCGATTTCTTCCATTCTTGAACTGTATATGGAAATACCTGAAGAAAACGACTCTGTAGACTTTGGTTGACATAGCTATAGTAGTTTCCGAGATATGTACAAAAAAATTAGTAGGGGGCGGGGCCACGCCCACTTTTCCAAAACAATTGCGTCCAAATATGCCCCTCCATAATGCGATCCTTTGTGTTAAATTTCACTTTAATATCTTTATTTATGGCTTAGTTATGACACTTTATAGGTTTTCGGTTTCCGCCATTTTGTGGGCGTGGCAGTGGGCCGATTTTGCCCATCTTCGAACTTAACCTTCTTATGGAGCCAAGGAATACGTGTACCAAGTTTCATCATGATATCTCAATTTTTACTCAAGTTACAGCTTGCACGGACGGACGGACGGACGGACAGACGGACGGACAGACATCCGGATTTCGACTCTACTCGTCGCCCTGATCACTTTGGTATACATAACCCTATATCTGACTCTTTTAGTTTTAGGACTTACAAACAACCGTTATGTGAACAAAACTATAATACTCTCGTTAGCAACATTGTTACGAGAGTATAAAAACTTAATTTATATAAATGATTTTATACAATATATGCACTTGCATGTACTGTTATTTGCACTGTTATCACTTTCATACTTTAGTGCTTAGAAGCACTTAGGGTAAGCAAATTTCAGCTGCCAAACAGTACGAGTGTGCATATCTCTTTCCCACGGCAGTCGGGCTTACGTAACCGGAACGGACCTGGATTTTTATCCGGCCAAAGACCGTCGCTCGGCATAATTCTGCCGCTACAACAATAACAACAGCGTGTATATACGCGTAAAACTCTTTATGAGAATTGGCGGCGGCAGCTCTGTTCACTGACACTGAAAATAATTTGGTGTGGTTCCTTTTGGATACAAACTACTATGAGCAAAAAATAGTAAAACTTTGTTCATAATTTTTAATTCTTCGGTGTATTATCGTATTGCACAAACCAATAGTTGCCGACTCATAATTCCGTAATCTTTTTACGAATAGCTTCGCGGAAACGACGCATAATACTCAAATAGCATTCCTTGTTGACAGTTTGGCCGATCGCAGCGAATTCGTTATATACCACTACTTTATAGTCGCAGAAAACTGCCAAAATAACCTTAATTTTTGACTGGCTTTGACATGGTTTTTCGTTTTCGGCTCACCTTTGACACAATATTCGGCCGGTTGACCATCTGTTTCCTGGTGATAGGCAGAGATTTAAGACTCCAGCCAGCAATAATACGTTTCATGATATCCAGGAATTGAATAGCCTTTTTTAATTAGACGCTGTTTTTTTTTTAATTTTGTGATTTTAGAACCAACTCTGCTTTCACCTTTACTTACGCCCAAATGATCTTACAAAATGGTTTTTACTGGACCTTATGATATTTCGACGATGTCAGTAAGATCTTTGACTGTTAATCATTGATTCTCTAGCACAAGTTTCTTTATTTTATTGACGTGTTTATCATCACTTGATGTTAATTGCCTTCCTGTACGTGGTTCGTCGTCAACGTGTTTTCGATTCTCTTTCAATAATTTGTACCTATCAAAAACATGACAAAGAATTACATATTATCAAAGAATTTTTCCAACATTCTGAACGTTTCGGCACAAGAAATTTGATTCCGTACACAAAATTTAATGAAAATTGTTTATTGGATAATTTCACTTATCGTAAAAATCGCCGAATTCACTTTATGTATTTCAGGAAGACAAGCCTGTTCTAAACACTAATGATGATTTTGATATGACATTTGGCACAGATGTCACTGACTGTCATAGCAATCTAGAAAAAATTTATTTCGACAAATGGTTCAGTTTTTGTGATATCGATCTGAAATTTCGCACACGTTCTTTTCGTCCTACGAGAACCATATTGTCGCCATTCAAACTGAATGATCTTACTCAAATGTTTGCACGAAAAATGTGTCATCACAAGACATCTTCAAGAAATTTGGTACAGATTGTTTTCCAACGGGGAAATCTCCAAAGAAATTGCGCAAATCGGATCACTATAGCGTATAGCTGCAATACATGCTGACCGAACAAAGTTACTTTTGGAGATCGTTTGTATTTGTGAAAGATATTTTAGCCTCGACGCAAGCGAAGTTAACGGGTGTTCTTGTTTTTGTGTTATTTTTATTTTCTATTTTTGTAATTCTCAAAATTGCTTGTTTTTGACGGTCACCTTAGGCATGATCCATAAAGTTCAGTTTGTATGCAGTGTGGTAAGTTAACACCTACATATCTACATCTTAAAAAAAATCGTTAGATCGAATCTGAAGCAGCATTTATTGAAAAGTCGTATAAGTGTGACAAGCCTAACGGTAATTTTGTTTATTAATTCATACCTAACCTTGCTAATTTGAAATTCACGAAAATATATTATCATAAATATTAATTCACCCACCAATGTGCACACAAACGTATACGTAAATTATACAACAAAGACAAGAGAAGCTATAAACGAAATTAAGGCAGAAACAATGCCACTGATAATGTCAACTGACACACGAGCCAGTGAATTTGAAATGTGGCGACAGTGCTTTGATAGCGATTATGACTAACTGGTAGTAATGACATTACCCACATACAAATTTATACAGATTCACTCAATCACTTATTGCCTGTCGGCCACATCGAGCAGAGCAGAGTCGGCAGAGCAGAGAAAGTTGCGGAAATATCAAACCACCAGCAGCTTCGGTGGTTTACGGCAATATTATAACTATATATGTATGCACTTCATAATATTTATACCATGAACAGGGTAACATTAAGGTCTGTCATGATGTTTATAACACCCAGTGCTGTCGTGAGGAAGAGTGATCCATATTAGGCGGTTGGTTTTTCTGATTTCTTGAAAGACAACTATCGTGGTATGCTTGCGGCATGTCCAGTTTTTCCAAAAAACAGGCAACAATTTGCTTGGAAGTGCTTCGTACGCGAAGAACTTTTGTTGGATTCGGCTCACGATGTCACGATGACGATGACATTATGTAGAATCCAACTTAAACATATTGAATATGTGCTAGTCGCACTAATGCCCATAGTTGTCTGAATCTCGCGATAGGTCACATGACGATATGGCAAAATCAAATTGCGCACAACATCAATAGTCTACGGAATAAAGACTAATTTTGGTTGACATTTGTAATCTACGACCCCGATTAAATTCACCATACCATCGAAGAACACTGGTGCTTGAGGGAGCTTCATTGTCAAAAATTTAATTAAGTTCACCTATGCACTACTGATGGGTTAATCCACTTCAAAAGTGGTAAAAATAATCGTACAAAAATTTTCGAGATGTAATTTAATTTATTGGTCTACAAGAATATTTTAAGTTACTGTAAACAACACAAATAGCGCTCTAATGTCAAAACGTTCTGAGTAACAATAAAAATGTCAAACCTTACGATCAATTTGTCAGTTTCCAGAACTTTTGTGCACGTTCTCCTCTCTCAAAGAGGTTGCTCATTTGTCGGAACCGCCGATATCGAACCACACTGTAGCTTATAGCTGTCATGCAAACTGAACGATCGGAATAAAATACTTGTATGGGCATTTTTATTTCTGTAGGGTATTATTGCTTCAGTAGAACCGAAGTTAAAGTACTTTCTTGTTGTTTTTGCTACTGAGAATTGCAAGTCGACACATAACAGGGCTAAAAGTCGCACATTTTTGTACCCTTTGAAATTTGTTTGACATTGTTTAGACAATTGTTTTTGTTCGTGTTGTATATCGTTATCAAACTCGAACTGGCTGAGCAGCCTTCGACAATTCATAAACTTTTTGAGGGGCGAAATAAAATGCGAAGAAATTAATTAAACACCGTTGAATACCAACAATTTTTTCTACACTTTTCCTTTCAATTCAAAATTAAATTTTATTCACATTCGAAGGCCAAAAACCACCAAAACCTACAAAAAAATCCAGCAAATATTAGTGTTGGAATGTGTATAAAAGTATTAAAAAAATATCGATTGGTTTGTGAAATTTGACGACTGTCGTTCTTGTTGTTGATACATTATTTTATTTACCTTTTGCGTTTATTCGCACGTAAACAAGAAAAAACGTTAACTTCGGCTGCACCGAATCTAATAGTCTTCACAGATGCATTTCTTTTAGTAACTATGTGTTTAAGTAAATCTAAGGACGTAACTGGCCAATGGTTTTCATTCAAAGGAAAACATTTTACTAATTTTTTTAGCCGGGTTGTTTGCTAGAAACATGAAGGTTATTAAATAAAGAAAACAGATCTCTTAGACGTTTATAGTTATTTAAAATTTTAAGAAGATTTAGTATTAACATAAACTTAATGGGAAAAAAATTATAATATTTATATATTAGTACATATTTATCATATACTAGCTGACCCCGCATACGTTGACCTGCGTGAAATTATGTGTTTTGAAATGAAAAGAAAGTTGAATTTACGTTGGAAATATCAATAGCAATCGAAGGTATTAGCAGTCGTCGTTTTTTGGGTGGATTATGTAAACTCGTCCTAAGGAATTAGTTGAGAACACACCTGGAGGTCAATCTACTGGTTGGCCTTGCTTTCTACGTAACTATTTCTTCGTCGATGCATTCCATGTATAATATCAAGGCATTTCCGAATAGAGCAATGTGCTCGCAAACGAATCACTGACGAAAGTTGAGAAAAAACTCGTCAATGTAAATTTTGTTGTTGGAGGTGTTTCCGCTGGGTGTACTGTATTCTCTGGGTTGAAAAACACTCTTTAGCCATTCTCCAAATGAACTGCGAGACGCACAACAGTCGAAAAACGTTCATGAATTGCAAAAGTAAATACCCTACAAAGCGCTTTATTGCAATTCACGTATCGACCGTTTCGTTCAAGACCAATATTGATATGAGTTTTGAATGTGAATTAGACAACAGTGGAGAATATAGTACGATCCATAAGTTGTCAACTTTGATATTCACTACTCTAAGTTGTATGGTCGTCTGATGAGCTACGACGATAGAGTGGATATCCATCATTTCCAGTTTGCAAGCAAGATAGTGTTTCGTGCATTTATTGTCAGACATACAAACCGATGTGGGATTGTGGTGTCCGCAAGGTCCATGAACCATATTGGTTTTTATCACTTCGTTTAATACTGGATCTTTCTCTACATCAGGAACTTCCGCGGAAATGATTTCATCAATTTGATCTTTGTTTGTACGTCTGGTTGGTGGCCTTGTTAAAAACGAAAATCCAACTGAAAATAAATTGATCTCATATTTTTTCTGTTTATCCATGTATACCAAATTATAATATTGTGTAGTCAGCAAAAGTTACCAAAAATCGATATAAGGTGAATTTAACTTACCGTGATTAATAAAAGCTTATTAGCAAACAAAAACCTTCTTAGCTTTAAAACAAAACGAACTTTATCAAAAACTTAATAAAATTTACATGAAAACAGATTACCACAATTTTTTTTTAATTGAATGACGTTGACATTTAAATTGAATTACGTTTACATTTGTTACGCGCGTTTTTTTAAATATGCAAAATGAAATGTATATTTTTCAATCTTTCTGAGAGATTTTCTTAATATTTTTTTCCATAAGAACCGTGTACATAGTATTTATTAGAAAACTACAAACAAAAGTCAGCCAAATCGGTTCAGCCATTCACGCGTGATGCCGTAACAACGCATTCGTTGTCCTGCGTGAAATTATGTGTTTTGAAATGAAAAAAATGTGAATTTACGTTGTCTTAAAAATCATTTATTTTCGATTTTTCTAAATTTTTTTCAATGTCACGCAGTTTGATAAGCAACATTTTTTGGTTTCTATTCCGGTGCGTAAATGTACAGAGAAGATGGGGAACTCGGGAAAACCCATGCAATCGTAGTTACGATAATTTGGCCAATTTGGCATAAACATTCGTGATGAGTTCATATTTCGTTGAAGTGAATTGACAAAAAGGAGGTGGAACTGTCGGAAAATTCAATTTCACCAAACTACAATATCAAACATTGGCATGAGTTTTGAATGTGAATTAGACAATAGTGGCGAATATGGTACGATCCATATGTTGTCGACTTCGATATTCACTACTCTAAGTAGAATGGTAAATGTCATGCCATTGTCGACTGATGAGCTACAACGATAGAGTGGACATCCATCATTTCCAGTTTGCGTTTCCGAAAGAAAACCACGTGGATAGTATTTCGTGCATTTATTGCAAGTGGGATTGTGGTGTCCGCAAGGATGCACCATATTGGTTTTCATCACTTCGTAAAATAATGGATCTTTCTCTGCATGAGGAATTTCCACAGAAATGATTTCATCAATTTGATCTAGTGTAACCACCATCCACCATTCAAAGAAGAATGTGTGCGTGCGGCAAACCTCGTTTTTGCAACTCAACAGAGTACATCCAGCATCTGACTGCACCATACTTGTATATACATACGTTCTTTTTCTTCTTAATTGGCGTAGACACCGCTTACTCGATTATAGCCGAGTTAACAACAGCGCGCCAGTCGTTTCTTCTTTTCGCTACGTGGCGCCAATTGGATATTCCAAGCGAAGCCAGGTCCTTCTCCACTTGGTCCTTCCAACGGAGTGGAGGTCTTTCTCTTCATCTGCTTCCCCCGGCGGGCATTGCCTCGAATACTTTCAGAGCTGGAGTGTTTTCATCCATCCGGACAACATGACCTAGCCAGCGTAGCCATTGTCTTTTAATTCGCTGAACTATGTCAATGTCGTCGTATATCTCGTACAGCTCATCGTTCCATCGAATGCGATATTCGCCGTGGCCAATGCGCAAAGGACCATAAATCTTTCGCAGAATTTTTCTCTCGAAAACTCGTAACGTCGACTCATCGGTTGCTGTCATCGCGCAAGCCTCTGCATCATATAGCAGGACGGGAATTATGAGCGACTTGTAGAGTTTAGCTTTTGTACGTCGAGAGAGGACTTTACTTTTCAATTGCCTACTCAGTCCGAAGTAGCACCTGTTGGCAAGAGCAATCCTGCGTTGGATTTCCAGGCTGACATTGTTGGTGGTGTTTACGCTGGTTCCAAGATAGACGAAATTATCTACAACTTCAAAGTTATGAATGTCAACAGTGACGTGAGAGCCAAGTCGCGAGTGCGACGACTGTTTGTTTGATGACAGGAGATATTTCGTCTTGCCCTCGTTCACTGCCAGACCCACTTGTTTTGCTTCCTTGTCCAGCCTGGAGAAAGCAGAACTAACGGCGCGGGTGTTGAGGCCGATGATATCAATATCATCGGCATACGCCAGCAGCTGTACACTCTTATAGAAGATGGTACCTTCTCTATTTAGTTCTGCAGCTCGAACTATTTTCTTCAGGAGCAGATTGAAGAAGTCCCACTATAGGGAATCGCCTTGTCTGAAACCTCGTTTGGTATCGAACGGCTCGGAGAGGTCCTTCCTGATCCTGACGGAGCTTTTGGCGTTACTCAACTTCAGTTTACACAGCCGTATTAGTTTCGCGGGGATACCAAATTCAGACATCGCGGCATAAAAGCAGCATCTTTTCGTGCTGTCGAAAGCAGCTTTGAAATCGACGAAGAGGTGGTGTGTGTCGATTCTTCTTTCACGGGTCTTTTCCAAGATTTGGCGCATGGTGAATATCTGGTCAGTTGTTGATTTTCCATGTCTGAAGCCACACTGATAAGGTCCAATCAGTTTGTTGACGGTGGGCTTTAATCTTTCACACAATACGCTCGATAGAACCTTATATGCGATGTTGAGGAGGCTAATCCCACGGTAGTTGGCGCAGATTGTGGGGTCTTCTTTTTTTATGGATTGGGCATAGCACACTTAGGATGGAGTCATGTGTAGAAGTTCACGCAAGTGAGGAAAGTTCTCTGATCGCCATTCACTTGGGAGAGGCCAGAAACGATTCTTTTACACATGGCTCAAGCAGCTCACTACTTCCGGTCTTTGACCAAGTATCCTCTGGGTAGCCTAAGAACATCCGTTCGAAGGCGAGCTAATGTGAGAAGGCGAAACATCCCTTACATAGGGTTGTGCGCTGGGTTTGGGACCCGCCACGTAAAAAACACTCCAACGAAAAAGAAAAAAAAAATATACATACGTTGCTTCAAGATAAAGTCCATCAAATATCGTAGCTGTTGTTTGAAAAATCTTGCTGTATTATCGTGATGATCGCTTGCTGATTGACAGCGATCCATAATTCCACACATATATCATCGAATCCTGGGAGTCTCATGTATGTAGTTCATGTTGATACGTTGATGGCAAAAAGAACGCCGACCGATATTAGTCTTCGTTGCCTCGTAACAAATTTCAATCTGTAATTGATCACTTCGTTTGAAACACACATAAAATTTTCACTGAACAATTTTCAATAATTTTTCTTTTAAATTGCCGTAATAAAAAAGCAAGCGACCGAAATTGAAAGATTCAAATAATTTACAGAACAAAATATTGAAAAACAAAACAAAAACGGATTGTATGAAAAGTCACTTTTTGGAAATTTCCAATTTTTCGACATTTCCTTATGAAAAGTATATGGTTTTTGTTTTATATCTAACCCTTTCCAGATCCACAGCGCACAACTTCTGATTTCATGAAGATTGGTTCCGCCGTTCTCGAGCGTTAGCGTTACTAACACACAAACAATCATTTTTACTTACATATGTATGTATGTATATACATACATATGTATATACAAAATAAAACGTTTGTATGGGAAAAAGAAAAGGGTTGTTTTTAGGGGTTTTCCGGCAACTTTCGTAATTTTTTCTTACATAAGAACCTTCTCCTAATAATAGCAAATACAACAAAAAAAAATCAGCCAAATCGGTTCAGCCATTCACGCGAGTTAAAGAAAAATAAGTCAACGAACTGCGAGTCAGAATAATATATCTTTATTCGTTTAACTCCGAAACTTAAATTAAAAATATTTCTAACTGCTTAGCCTATTTATAGTAGTGAGTAAACAAATATTTTATATCCGCTATCCTTACAATTTGTTGTTTGCTTAGTCAGACCATTTAACGGTCGCTCTTTGGTTTTCATTACTGCTATGACAACAACAACATTAGCTACAGACATTTGTCAGGTGATTTGGCGGTAGTCCTGATCGCCGATGAATGTTATTTTATTACAGCATTGTTGCTGCACATGTTGCTGCACATGTTGCTGACAAACAAATGTCTTCATTGTTTGTTGTTGCATTATTTTGTATTACATTTTAACATCTCATTTGTTTACAAGTTATTGGTTTTCGTCTAGCTGTGCATGTACATATATGTATGTTTATATTTAAGTAATTATGTGTAAGTATATGACAAGTATGTTTGTAAAATATATAAGTATTTATATATATATATATGTATATAAGTTACGCAATCACTTTCGTGAGAGCGAAAAAAAATACAATTTTAGTTTTAGGCGGACAGCGATTCCGCGTTTATTGAGTTTAAATTAACAACTGCCCAACTCCTCTAGTTTACAAGTACTTATATTTATATTAAAGCTAGGGCTATGCACTTAATTATTTGCATCACCAGTTTATTGTACTGAGCAAACTGCTGCAATAGCAATATTGTTTCAGTTTGCGCTTTGCGCAAGCTATTCTTTGGAAAGTTAATATTTCTGCAATAATGCAATATTATTGATTTCCGTTGCATAAAAATTGGCACAACCAATATTGCAATTAATTCCGGGAATTTGAATGTTAACTATTCTTAAGACACGTGCCGGAAGTTGGCTGCGGGGTTACTAACATCTTTGGTGTTAACTCTTCCCCTCTTAAATCGATTGTCCCCAATCGGCGTTTTTGTAAAATATTCTAAGATATTGCGACTTGTAAAAATGGACCGTTTTTTAAATTTGAAACGTCTTCAGTTTTTCCTTGCGATACTGGTGATACATATAGCTTGTGCTTGTGCTTAATTATGAATACCAAAATGAATACCACTAGTACTATAATAAATACTAGTGCGACATCAGTGCTTAGACTAATTATATGCGTTTTATAGTTTTCATTCACTAAGAGTTTAATGTGATCATCTTGATTTAATTGTTTTAAGTACAAAGATTTCAACTTTAGATTTGGAAAAGATGTATTTTGGTATTTAATTTTTGTTATCATATTTGGCAAAATAAATTGATCGAATGCTTTCATTTTTACATTAGAAAAGGTTTTATTCATTACTCTAATTTCACAGTTCTCAAATTTAATAAGAAAATTTCCTTTAATTTTTATTTTCATTTTATTACAATTGTGTACAATTTCAGAATAGAAATTCTTAAATATTAGTATACCAGGTAAAATTTCGTTTACAACGGTTTCTTCAAAGGTTTGCATATCGCAGTATGCTTCTTCGAAGTTTAGTATATTCTTTAAACAATCATCTACAATTTTTTTCAAATTTTGTTTCAGATTTTCCTTTACATTTACATTAAAAATATTGTTCATATTATCCACTAGTATTTCATAATTTTTCAATATGATTGTTTTATTTTTGGCATTAGGGATAGGCTCGAACAGGATTTTGGATAGGATATCTCGTGAATAGTTAGGAATTTTAAGGATTATGATAATATTCTGTTCTTGTACGGCGACGAAAACTTTGATTTTAGAGTAGCTGTCAAAGTCATTAATCAAGTTGAGTTCTGTCTCTGTTAAAATATCGGTGGGAATTATTCCGAGTTTGCTTGAAAATATTATTTTTATGAATTATTCTCCCTGACTTTGTTTTGACTGTAGTGTTATAATTTTGTAGTACGATTTCTTTCTTGTATCTAGCTGATAATTTATTTCCTAATCTACGATTTATCTTTACGAAAATCTCATCGCCTTCCGAATATTGTTTCGGTGTCAATCTGTTTTTATTATGGAAAGAGAGGTCGGCGGTTTGCTTGTCTTTTAGTTTTTTAATTATTTCTTGCCTATCAATATCTAGCAGTTTGGGATCGCTACTAACGCGTCTTCCGAAAAATATTTCTATCGGTTTCCTTCCAGTGGTAGAGTGTATAGAATTATTATATTCTTTTACCGATTTTTCTAAAAGTTCATAAAATGTTCGATGCGTTTTTTCGACCTGAAGGCAACGCATTATTTCTTGAAGGGTTGAGTGAAACCGCTCTACCTGTCCATTTGAACAACTCGTATATGGGGGTGTTCGATGTATTTCAATACCAAACTCATTTTCAATCATAAAATTTAGTGTCTCTGAGTTAAAGGATTTTTCGTTGTCCATTACTATTGTTTCCGGTACTAAAGTGAAAAGAATATCCCTCATTGGTTGTCTGATATCTTCTGCTGCTCTAGACCGAATGGGTTTTGCTACTGCATATTTCGAAAATTTGTCTACAGCAGTTAAAATTAGTTCTTTACCGACCAAGAATATGTCTATGTGGACTATTTGTCCTGGAAATTTTGGGATGGGCGTATTTTGTAGTTGGGGTTTGGGTGGGTGTCGTTCGTATTTGTTCTCTTTACAAGTGGCGCATATTTTAATAATTTTCTTGATTTTATTTGCCATTCCGGGAAAGTAGTATTTTTCCAAAATCTGTGTCCTATTCTCTTTGCTGTTTCTATGAGCTCTGTTATGTGTTCTAATTATGAGTTCCTCCTGTTCTTGTTCACTAGTTACATCTTCGACTTCTGCTTGAGTGAATCTAATGCGATACTTACTAAAGTGCAAGGGGTATAGTTCCTGTATTTTCCCCATTGTGGATTCTTCTGTTTTAATACAATTTATTACCGAAGGGTTGAGGTATCTTTTAAGGATTGAAATCAGATTTGCTTGAGAATATTCTGGTTCCGTTATTATATGGCGATGATACGTTGGGAATACTATTTTAAATTGGTAAGTAGAGGTTTCGCATCTCTTTAAGAAGATTTGATTTTTGAAAGCGTTAATAGGGGCTTCGATACTATATATTAAATTATGGAATGAGCTATCATCCGAATTTGTTGCTATAGACAAAGTGTTAATGTGCACCTCATTTGGTGGAATCCTTGATAATGCGTCCGCCACTACGTTTTGATTGCCCGGTTTGTAAAAAAGTTCATATGAGTATTCCTCCAAAGTGGCTTTCCACCTCTTCATTTTTGAATTATTATTTTTATTGCTCAGCGCATATGTTAGCGGCTGGTGATCAGTAAAGATTTGGACCTTGGCAGATCCATACAAATAGTTTCTGAATGAATTTAAAGCCCAAATTATGGCTAGCATTTCCTTTTCGTTGGCTGCATAGTGCTCTTCGGCTTTATTTAATGTCCTTGAGATAAATGCCAGGGGCTTCGAATCTTGGGATAGAACAGCTCCAATAGCGAAATTGGAAGCATCTGTTACCAGCTCAAATTTTTTATTGTAATCGGGGTATGCGAGTACAACATCCTTTGAAGTAAGTGAGCGCTTGATATTATTAAAGGCTTGTATCGCTTCTTTGCTCAAATTTATTTTTACTTGCGAGGATTTGTTTTTTGAAATTCTACCCTCTTCCCCTCTCAGAAGAGAAGTCAGTGGCTTTGCTAATTTCGCATAGTCTTTTATGAATCTTCTGTAGTATCCTGACAAACCAAGAAAACTGCGAAGCTCTTTTAAAGTTATAGGTTCTGGAAAGTTGGCAATTGCTTCAACTTTTGCAGGATTCGTTTTTATGCCATTTGGAGATATGACATACCCTAAAAATTCTACTTCCTTTTGGAAGAAGTGACACTTATCCAACTGAACTTTCATGTTGGCTTCGTCCAAGGTATTGAAAATTGTATTAATGTGAAAAAGGTGCTCTTTTTCCGTTTTGCTAAATATAATTATGTCATCGATGTAGACATAACAGTATTTTCCTATGTGATCGCGCAAGATATCATCAAGAGCGCGCTGAAAAATAGAAGGAGCATTTTTCAAACCAAATGGTAAACGTGTAAATTCGTATTTACCATTGTTGATGGAAAATGCCGTTTTCTCGATATCAGATTCTCTTAGAGGGATTTGATGAAATCCGCTTTTCAGATCTAACACTGAGAAAAATTTGCTTTCGCCGAGCTGCGAAATTACTTCTGTTATTTCAGGAATTGGGTATCTGTCTGCTGTTGTGACTGAGTTTAATTTTCGGTAATCGATGACCATTCGGTACTGTTTATTCCCCGCTGAGTCGGCCTTTTTCGGGACGATCCACAAGGGTGAATTGTAAGGAGACCTAGAGGGTCTTATAATCTTGTCATCTAAAAGTTTCTTTACCTGCTTTTCTACCTCTGATTTGAGAGATGCTGGGTATGGGTAAAATTTCGAGTAAACAGGAGAGTCCGTTACGGTTCTTATTTCTCCAACAACTTTTGTCGTGTATGTTAATTTTTCGTTCGGCTCCGCGAACAGATTTGGGAATGCGTCTACTGCTTGCTTAATGCTAGTCTTCTGCTGTGACGATAAGTGCTCGTCCTTTATATGTATTGCATTTATTGCCTTTGATGGAAGCTGCTTTAGTTTAATTTTTTTTCGATTTTTTATTATTAAATAATTTTCATTTGTGTAGATAATTGCTTGAAACTCTCTTAATGTATCGTTTCCCAAAATTCCATCGAATGTCTTTAAGGATGGCATTAAGAAAAACTTGATTTCGTTATCTAGACCAAATAGTTTTAGCATTGTGTGTTCATTAATTTTAACATCACCTGTTACTGTTTTTGCGAAAAATGGGTTTTTATTTTTAATATGTTTTTGAACCAAGTGTGGTTGAATGTAGTTTTTACTAGATCCTGTATCTACCAAAAACTTAAGAATTTTCCCGTTATCAGCTCTTGCTTCAAAATATGGAAGCGAAGAGCTCATCAAGCTAAAAAATGAACTTCAGATGGTTCGTCTTCCGAATAATCATTCTCCACATCTTTCGACATTGTGGCAATGTGGAAAGTTCTTTGGGTTTTCCTTTGTTGCTGATTATTAACTGATGATGGTCTTTTCCCTTGAAATTGATTTTGAGGAGTTCTGTTCATATAGTTAATTCGACGTGATTGTATACTCTCATCAACTTCCATAGGTTCTGGCCGGGGTTGAGGTTTAGGTGGCCTGGGTGGAGTACTTGTATGCGGAATTTGGTTAGGAAATTGTTGTCTAGATTGCCAATTTGTTTGATTTGGTTGTGGCAAGTACGCCAATTTAGGGTAAAAGGATTGCAGTTGTTCCTGTGAAGAACGTCGCTTAGGATAGAGTTGAGGAGTTTGGTATGCCGTTTTCACATTGTGAGCATGATTCATGCGAAAATTCTGATTGTCTAGTTTCAGGCATAAATGAAGGGCCTGAGGTAAGTCGACCGGTTCTCTTATTCCCAGTAATCGTGGGAGGTCGCCATTTAATCCTCTTATGAAGGTGTCCAAAGCTTTATCCCTGTATGATTGCGTTATCATTCGTAGAGATTCGTTGCTCATTTCGGTACATCCTAGTTTATTTAAAATTAATGAGAGGTGTTTGTATACTTGCTGATAGAATTCAGCAACCGTTTTATTACCTTGTACTAGAGTTGTCATTTGGTACTCTAAGGTGGATAGGTCACGCTTGTCGGCATAATGCATTGCCAGACATTTTGTTATTGCTGACCAATCAAGTGGCGTGTTATAAGATTCCAATGCCATATCTGCATTGCCTACAATCTTATTTCTAACTACACTAAGGATTCCGTAGTATTTCGGAGTTCCTTTTAATGGTTCGTGTATATTTAATATACGGTCTACACTTTTTTTCCAAGATATGAATTCTCCTGGGTGGCCAGAAAATTCTTTTAGACACTTCACTACATCAGGGATCCCATCCAAACCGTCTAAATTTCCACTATGTCTGTCCTCTATAGTTTGATCAGTTGTAGTTGCCAAGTTGGCATCCGGATTTAGGGTGGCCTGTACTACTTTTGGTCCTTGCTGCTGTAGTATATTTGTCGCTATATTCGCTATTAATGATGTCAAGTCGTCTATACTTAATTGAGTGTTATTTGTCGCTTGAGGAGTGGATTGGTTAGAAGGAAGAATGGGAGGTCTGACCAAGTTGTTGGGATTAGCCATTTTACAATTTAATATAATTACAATATAATTTAAATTAATTTAAATAATTCTTATAAGTTAAAAAAATGTTTCTTACTCTAATATTGATCCTGCTTCCTGGATGCTGATGTTCTTCTCAGGGCTGGTGTCCTCTTGAGATGTTGATTGATGCAATTCTTGGTATAGATATAACGGTTGTAGTCGCTGGGGATAGTACAATTGTTGGCTATAGGTGATTTTAGTACTTTTTATTGTACTAATTTTTTCTCACTGTTTCCCTTAGGAGTTTGATTTTGAAGCCTTTTTTTGCTTTAAATGGTTTGTTTTAGAATGTATTTTAATTGCTTATATTGTTACTTTGCTTGTCGCTTTTCAGGCTTTTTTTTTTTTTTATGGTGACGATAAATTTAATTAGTTATCTTCGTTATTTTAACTATCAGTTTTAATTTTCTTTTTTCTAGAGTGTAGGCTGGTACATAATACCACCTTTTTGCCGAAGCTACTAAGGGGCCTTCACAACTGCGGTTTTTTGCTTCTTCAGTTTTGGGTAATTTGCTGCAGGGTGGCACTAGCACACTGTCACTAGTTTATCACTTAAAGGTCACAGCACAAAGTTAACGTTTTTACTGTATTTCACTTGATTTTACCACAGATTTTGCCACTCGCGCACTACCGGTACTTTTAGGTATACGACGTTCTATGCTTTACGCGTTATAAAAAATTTTTTTTTTTTTTGATTTCACGCTTTACGCGGTACAAAAAATTTTTTTTTTTTTTTTTTGATTTCACGCTTTACGCGGTATATTATACAAAACTTTACGTTTTGTATTTAGCTCGGGCGCCAGTTACGCAATCACTTTCGTGAGAGCGAAAAAAAATACAATTTTAGTTTTAGGCGGACAGCGATTCCGCGTTTATTGAGTTTAAATTAACAACTGCCCCACTCCTCTAGTTTACAAGTACTTATATTTATATTAAAGCTAGGGCTATGCACTTAATTATTTGCATCACCAGTTTATTGTACTGAGCAGACTGCTGCAATAGCAATATTGTTTCAGCTTGCGCTTTGCGCAAGCTATTCTTTGGAAAGTTAATATTTCTGCAATAATGCAATATTATTGATTTCCGTTGCATAAAAATTGGCACAACCAATATTGCAATTAATTCCGGGAATTTGAATGTTAACTATTCTTAAGACACGTGCCGGAAGTTGGCTGTGGGGTTACTAACATCTTTGGTGTTAACTTATATATGTATGTATGTACTTGTATGTACATATAACTCCCCCAGGGCTGCTTAAAGAACTACCCCATATTCTTTTTCTTTATTTATACATATATATTTTTTTTTAAGCTAAGTTTACTAACTATTTTGATTACATATTAATTCATGTATTTTTATTTTCGTTTAAGCTTAAAATAAAGAACAATTTGAAAATTATATCCGTATGTAAATAGCTTAATCTATCTAATATTTAAATGATATTGGTGTAAGTGAATGGAAAGTAAAAGATTTGTAAGTTTTTCATATTAAAAATGTATTTTTTTTTTTTTCAATTATGTACATATATGTATGTGTACGAAAATTTTTGTTTATTTAATCTTAATCCATGTCTCCTGCTAGTGCTATTATGCTTGAATTGTCATCAACAATAGAGTCGTTAGTATCTCGACTTTCATTTTTTGAATGTTTGGAAGGCCTTTTTATATTAGATAAATGGACGTTGCTTAGTGGGTTTATTCTAAAGTAAGGTTGGTCTTTGTGCCGCACTCTTTTATAATTTTTAATTGGACCTATTTCTCTACCTTCCTTATAGTCTTCTCTGGCTTTATTTCTTTTATTTATTACTCTTTGTTTTACTTTATTTATATTATCATGCAAGATTTTTGGATCAATATTATTTTGAGCCATTCTTGGGGAATATTTTATAGTGGAATGGAATCGGTCATTGTAATTACCCATGGCAAGCTGCATCCGCATTTCGGTTGAGAGACTTGGGTCATCAATTCCCGTTAGCTTTTCTAACAGGGTTGAGTGCAGCCTCTCAATGTCCGCGTTACCGGTATGGCTGTTAGGCTTCGTTAAATGGACCTCAATACCTTCCTTTTTAAAATACTCAATAAGTTGTTCAGCCCTAAACTCATTGTCCATTATAACTTTACTGGGTTTACCAAATTTCGCGAATTGTTCTACTATAATCGCTTTCTTTGAGCGCCAATTTCGATCAGTAATGGTGTAAGCTGAAGCAAATTTTGTAAGCTTATCAATAAACGTAACAAACGATAACTTTTTAAAATGGAATATATCTATATGGATAATTTGATTTTTTTTTTGTTGGCGTTTCAGTAAAATGAAATAGAGGTCCAATCGGTTTTCTTGAATATTTAATTTGTTGACATTTTTCGCAATTATTAATAATAAGTTGTATTTGTTCTTTTAATTTTGGAAAATAAATTTTGTTTTTTAACGTATGATATGTCTCATTGATACCACTGTGCATAGACTCATTGTTATGGTATAAGGCTACATTTTAATATTATTCTTCAAAATATTTCTAATGATTGTTTCATTTTCAAGTGGATTTATTTGAATTATTTTTCTTTTATGCACTACTTTTACTTCAAATGAAGGACTAAATGTTAATATTATTTGAATTTTGTATTTATTTACTATTTCCTCTTTTATAATAATTTGCTCTAAAAGCTCTTCTGCTGCTGAATGAATAGTTTCTGACATTTCGAAATTCGATTCATTAGAATTATTTTCGTTTATTTTTGGAGAATTTTCTAAACGACTTAGAAAGTCTGCCACCTTATTTTCCTTGCCATTTAAATACTCAATTTCGTAATTAAATTCTTGTAGCTTTAAAAGCCATCGTTGATGACGAGGGGAACATTCTTTGCCTTTATATTTATTATTAAGCTATTTTATAGGACAATGGTCTGTAACAATGCGACATTTTTTTCCATATACATATGTATGGCCTGAGGTAAGTAAAAGCATAAATAATTGCAAGGAATTCCTTATCCGTTGTACTATAATTTTGTTCATGATTATTAAGGGTCCTGGATATGAAACATACCGGTTGTCTTTGTTGGGATAAAACTGCCCCAATCGCATAATCACTAGCATCAGTTGTTATAACAAATTTCTTGTCATATTCAGGGTATTTTAAAATAAGATGAGAAGATATTAATGCTTTAAGATTCTCAAAACTTGCTATATATTGTAGATCATTTATATTAATTTTATAATCCTTTTTCAAATACTTTATCATTGGATACGCAATGTTTGAATAATCCTTAATAAATTTACGGTAATAACCCGTTATACCTAGAAATCCTTTTAATTGCTTTTCAGTTTTTGGAATCTGTAAGTTTTGTATTATTTCGATTTTGTTTGGATTTGGTTTTATTCCATTTGCCGTTAAGATATGACCTAAAAAAGGAGTTTCTTTTTGAAGAAAACTACACTTTTCGGGTTGGATTTTTAAATTATGCTCTTGTAATTTGGAAAAAATTTTCTGTAAGGATATTTCATGCTCTTCTAGAGAGGTGGAAAATATAAGGATGTCATCCAGGTATACCACACAGATTTTATTAATATATTCTCTCAGAACTTCATTAATTAATCTCTGAAACGTCGCAGGGGCGTTTTTGAGACCAAATGGCATTCTAACGTACTCATACAATCCAGATGGTGCTACAAATGCTGTTTTCTCAATATCCTTTTCTGCCATTAATATCTGGTGGTAACCCTTTGCTAAATCCAGGGTGCTGAAGTATTGCGCTTTACCTAATTTATCTAAAATACTGTCGATGTTAGGCACAGGATACTTATCATCAATAGTAAGTTGATTTAGCCTCCTATAATCCACTACAATTCTATACTTTTGAATACCAGACTTATCTTTCTTTTTTGGTACAACTATAATAGGAGAGCTGTACTTGCTTCTGCTCTTCCTTATGACCCCTTGTTTTTCCATATCATTAATTTGTTTTCGAACTTCCTCTTCGTGTTTTGGTGGTAATCTATAAACTCTTGAGTAAATTTGTTGATTACTAATAGTCCTTATTTCATGAAAAATTGAATTTGTATTAGTTAAACTATCACCTTTTTTATATATTAATTTACTAAATTTTTTCAAAAGTTTATTTAATACTTGTTTTTCTTGGTTATTCAAGTGACTTAAATCTATAGTTTGGTCTTCACTAATTTCTATAACTTCTCCATAATTTTGCATTATTTTTGATAAAAAAGGAAGACGTATATTATTTAATTTCGAAATTTTCTACATCTATACTTTTTACATTCTTTACTATCCAATCCATACATAGTATTAAATCAAATGGTTTATAAAATTGCAACATTATCCATTTCATTCTAGCATTTTGTGGAGTACTAAACTCATTTGGACATAGTGTAATTACCTTTTTACTAGGATTACTGACCACGCCATTAATTGTATTTAATATAGTTTTTTCTTTTTCATTAATTGTAGGTAAATCAAATTTATTAAAACTGCTTTCCTTAAGTATGCTTAAAGTTGATCCTGTGTCTACTAGTGCTATCCATTGTTTATTAAATAAAGTAATTTTTATATATATTTTTGTAAAATCCGAGGCTAATTTAAAAAAAAAAATTTCTTCTGTATCGTTTCTTTCTTCTTCAGTATGACTTACTGTATCTACTTCCATTGGAATAACTGATTGCCTGGTTTGCTGTGTATTATTATAGCTATTATTATTACGTCTATTGGAACTGCCAGGATTTGGCCTTTGACTATTTAATTGATTAGAAAAAGAAGCTTGATTGGTAAAATTTCCGCTATTACCCCTACGAAGGTTATTATTAGTAACTACATTTTGGCTGGAAGGTCTACTGTTACTATTTTGATCCCTAAAACTGCTTGTATTATTTTGTTGATAGCTTGGTTCGCTGTTAAATTGATTTTGAAATTTATTGCTTGAATAGTTTTTTGAATTATTCTTTATTAAAAGAAAAGTATTTAAATTTCCTTCATCCATTCCTATGAATTCATGAATGGTAGCCTCAGCACTGGCTAAACTAATTATATTTCTAATAGCATATGCAAATGTTCCAGAAGCTAACTGTTTAATCCTTTGGATTAACATTCCGGAAAAAATTTCCCTCATCGTTACACCATTATCATCAAATGCACAAAATTCCGTTATATCATTTATAATGGCTTTCACTTTTTTGCTTAAATCTAAAATAGAACTTACTCTAAGTAACGTTATATCCCTAGTTAACTGCATCTGGTCCTTTGATGATTTGAAGTGCTGCTTCAACTTCTTCTTGCAAGTATCCCAGTCTGCTGGTCTGTCCAGTTGCAAATAATTTTTGGCATCTCCTTGTATTTTCAAGTCGAACACAATTTGAAAAGTTAATTCTTTCTGTGACTCATAATCCACCATAACCCGATCAACTGAGTTAATAAATGCAGGTAGCATTTTCGATTCACCATTGAAAGGGGGTAAATATTTTAAATCCCTTTCAATTTTATTTCTTAAGGATGTTGATTGCTGCGCCGCTGATTGGGCCAAAAGCCTCGTGATCGCACTAAGGCATTGAGCCATGGTAGCGTTATCTGGCAAATTTTCATCAGCCATTGTTAAATTATTTATTTTTGTACTACGTTGTAAAAAATTCAAATAGTTTTTGTAGATTTTAAAGTTTTTTTTTTTTTTTTTTTTTTTTTTTTTTTTTGATTCAAAAACCAAGAAGTCACTACTTTCAGAGTTCACAATACTTTCAAGAGCAATATACTTGCTCAAAAACTTTTTGCCTTCACTTTGTTAAAGGTTCACCGTGGTAAAAAGTATTTCGGTTGATTCACTAGTTTTATAAACTTTATAATATGAATTTAACTTGTTTAAAGTTTTTGAACTCGCACAGTTTCTTATATTTTTCTTTTTTTTTTTATTAGTAAATGTTCACTGTGTTGTTTCTGCAGCAAAAAATGCCTTTGCTTTCAACACTTTTTATTTGTTTAATTGTTTAAATTTTTTTTTATAAAATTAACTTTTTATTGCCTGCGTTGTTTCTGCGGTATAAATTTTAAACACCTTCGTTTTCAACACTTTTAGGCTATAGCAGTAACCGACTGCGCCAGTTAAAGAAAAATAAGTCAACGAACTGCGAGTCAGAATAATATATCTTTATTCATTTAACTCCGAAACTTAAATTAAAAATATTTCTAACTGTTTAGCCTATTTATAGTAGTGAGTAAACAAATATTTTATATCCGCTATCCTTACAATTTGTTGTTTGCTTAGTCAGACCATTTAACGGTCGCTCTTTGGTTTTCATTACTGCTATGACAACAACAACATTAGCTACAGACATTTGTCAGGTGATTTGGCGGTAGTCCTGATCGCCGATGAATGTTATTTTATTACAGCATTGTTGCTGCACATGTTGCTGTACATGTTGCTGACAAACAAATGTCTTCATTGTTTGTTGTTGCATTATTTTGTATTACATTTTAACATCTCATTTGTTTACAAGTTATTGGTTTTCGTCTAGCTGTGCATGTACATATATGTATGTTTATATTTAAGTAATTATGTGTAAGTATATGACAAGTATGTTTGTAAAATATATAAGTATTTATATATATATATGTATATATATGTATGTATGTACTTGTATGTACATATAACTCGCGTGATGCCGTGACAACGAAAACGGTTTCATTTTTATATATAAGATATAGTTGCAGTTTGCTTTATAAAAACACAGAGCAAATGTAATATATATTTATATTTCTATAATACAAATTTATGCTATATACATTACTCATATCTATGACTTACACCTAATAATGTATTGTTATACTAAGTTATATTAATATTGAATCTAACATATGTATCTTTACATATAAAACATATCAACTTTCTAAAACTTAAAAATATTTCGTCATGATCACTATATGCTGTTTGATATGTGATACATGAGGTCATTGCTGGATCCATGTTTGTCCATACCCAATCTATTGCTGTTTTGTTGTGGTAGCGTTGTCTAATGTAGATTGAAATCCCAACTGTTTTAATCGAGCCTCTAAATCATAAAGAAACCGTCGAATTGTTTACGCTTAATAATTGGTAAACGTTTGCTGAACCTGTGACGTTCCTTGATAATGATCCTTCTGATAGATCTGGGCACCAATCTTGTTTTGAGTATGTATATTATAAGGCCGTTGGCCGGGCGTCGTCAGGATGACCTTGTTTCTCCATCAAGGCGTGCAATAACATTAGAGCCCTCTATTGGAAATTCCGTTTGAGATAAAGCCCAAGCCTCAGTAAAGCACAGAATATCAGCAGAACAAATCAGTTCATCTGATCTAATATCCGCAATATGCTTGTTTAGACTCCTTACATTTTGATAATAAATATCCAGGCCGATTTGTTCCGCTGTCCAAATGGGTTCTGAGGAGAAAATTTCCCGATTATATATAAACCATTGGCAATTGTGGCTCTGCTAAATCCTACATACATATAAGGCTGACCTGCTAATTCTACCCTCTAGATGAACCGCAACTTGAGCGTACGATCCACCTTGGCTTTTATGTATCGGGATGGCTTCAGCTGGAATGGCAGGGAACTGTCTACGTTCTATAGTTATTTGTTCATTTCGCTCATGATTGGTTCCAATCTGCATTGCGACTATGCGGCTGCTTGGAACGTGCAAAGCTTCCAACTCTTGGTTTTGCGAATCCATAGTCGCACCACTGTCATTTCAGGTCCAGACGATTCGGTGTCAACCTGCATTAGTTCCCCTGTGGCACCATTTACTAATCCATCACTCGTGCTTATGTTGACTCTTACCATATATTTTATCGATGTTTTGAGCTGCAATGTATGAGGCATTCCCTGTGTTTTTGATGGCTTGAAGCCCTTCACAGCTTCTATTATGTTTGCTTTGCTGCGTTCTGTTAATGAACTTGCCTTAATTGTATCCATCGCAGTCGAAATGAACTTGTCGGTAATCGTGTTCGCCAGTTTTGTTGAACTGAAATTATTTGCTCACAGCATTTAAATAAAATAGATGGATGGCTTCATTGGGTATCTCGTTATACGCCTTTTCCCTGATTTTGATTATTTGGATGTCAGCGTGTGTCATATTTCCCTCTGCCATGTTGTTTAAAGCGATGGCAAATATTTCATCTTCACGCCAACGCATTATTTCGGTGAGTTCGAAGTAACGAAATTGATCCCAATTTAAATACGCAAACATCTTTGCTCCAACCATTGAAATTTTATCAATTATTATAAGCCTAATATTATATCTATGAGGATGGAGGCCATGTGTAGAAGCCCACGCAAGTGAGGAAAGTTCTCTGCCTAAGAACATCCGTTTGAAGGCGAGCTAAAGTGAAAAGGCGAAACATCCCCTACATAGAGTTGTGCGCTGGGTTTGGGACCCGCCACGTAAAAAACCACCAACAATAAAAATTAGCAATCAGCCTCGGATGAGAGACCCCCCTTTTGATGACGACCAAGGCAAACGATATAAGGACTACGATATCAGGGCAAGCACCTGGAATGTCCGATCCCTTAATTGGGAAGGCGCCGCTGCCCAGCTGGATGCTGTCCTCACGAAATTAAAGGCTGACATCACCGCCGTCCAAGAAATGCGATGGACGGGACAAGGACAGAGACAAGTAGTTCCTTGTGGCATTTACTACAGTGGCCATATAAAGGAGCGCACGTTTGGTGTTGGATTCGTGGTGGGAGAGAGACTCCGTCGCCGAGTACTACCATTCACTCCGGTGAATGAACGTCTAGCCACAATCCGCATCAAAGCGAGGTTCTTCAACATATCGCTGATCTGCGCCCACGCCCCCCGGAAGAGAAGGACGATGTAAACAAAATGCCTTTTATGAGTGCTTGGAGCGCACTTATGAGAGCTGCCCCGCCACGATGTCAAAATCGTGCTTGGCGACTTTAACGCCAGGGTGGGCATAAAAGGTATCTTTGGCACTACGGTCGGTAAATTCAGCCTCCACTAGGAAACATACCCAGATGGGTTGGGGCTGATCGACTTCGCCGGGGCCCGAAATATGGTTATCTGCGGTACTAGATTCCAGCATAAGAAGATTCATCAAGCCACCTGGCTGTCTCCGGATCGAAAATCGATCGATCTGGTTCGTGGAGATCGATCATGTTGTGATAGACGGAAGACAGGTCTCCAGTGTTTTAGATGTGCGTACGCACATATATACACACCCCGCCTGAAGAACAACAAAGCGGCGGTGGCCGATAGATTACCGGCCGAGCTATTCAAACACGGCGGCGAAGAACTGATAAGGAGCATGCATCCGCTTCTTTGTAAAATATGGTCGTACGAAAGCATGCCCAACGATTGGAATTTAAGTGTGCTATGCCCAATCCACAAAAAAAGAAAACCACAATCTGCGCAAACTACCGTGGGACAAGCCTCCTCAACATCGCGTATAAGGCTTTATCGAGCGTATTGTGTGAAAGATTGCAGCCCACTGTCACCAAACTGACTGGACCTTATCAGTGTGGCTTTAGACCTGGCAAATCAATAACCATGCGCCAAATCGTGGAAAAGACCCGTAAAAGGAGAATCGACACACACCACCTCTTCGTCGATTTCAAAGCTGCTTTCGACAGCACGAAAAGGAGCTGCCTTTATGCCGCGATGTCTGAATTTGGTATCCCCGTAAAACTAATACGGCTGTGTAAACTGACATTGAGCAACACGAAAAGCTCCGTCAGGATCGGGAAGGACCTCTCCGAGCCGTTCGATACCAAACGAGGTTTCAGAAAACGCGACTCTCTGTCATGCGACTTCTTCAATCTGCTGCTGGAGAAAATTATTCGAGCTGCAGAACTTAATCGAGCAGGTACAATCTTTTATAAGAGTGTACAGCTGCTGGCGTATGCCGATGATATTGATATCATCGGCCTCAACACCCGCGCCGTTAGTTCTGCTTTCTCCAGGCTGGACAGGGAAGCACAGAAAATGGCAGAGAATAGTTCAGGCAGTGAACTAGGACAAGATGAAATATCTCCTGTCATCCAACAAACAGTCGTCGCACTCGCGACTTGGCTCTCTCGTCACTGTTCACAGTCATAACTTTGAAGTTGTAGATAATTTCGTCTATTTAGGAATCAGTATTAACACCACCAACAATGTCAGCCTAGAAATCCAACGCAGGATTGCTCTTGCCAACAGGTGCTACTTCGGTCTGAGTAGGCAATTGAAAAGTAAAGTCCTCTCTTGACAAACAAAAGCCAAACTCTATAAGTCTCTCATAATTCCCGTCCTGCTATATGGTGCAGAGGCCTGGACGATGACAACAACTGATGAGTCGACGTTGCGAGTTTTCGAGAGAAAAGTTCTGCGGAAGATTTACGGTCCTTTGTGGTTGGCCAAGGCGAATATCGCATTCGATGGAATGATGAGCTGTACGAGATATACGACGACATCGACATAGTTCAGCGAATTAAAAGACAGCGGCTACGCTGGCTAGGTCATGTTGTCCGAATGGACGAAAACACTCCAGCTCTGAATGTATTCGACGCAGTACCTGCCGGAGGAAGCAGAGGAAGAGGAAGACCTCCACTCCGTTGGAAGGACCAAGTGGAGAAGGACCTAGCTTCGCTTGGAATATCCAATTGGCGCCACGTAGCGAAAAGAAGAAACGACTGGCGCTGTTGTTAAAGGGGTTATAATCGCGTAAGCGGTGTCTACGCCAATTAAGAAGAAGAAGTATATCTATAGTCACACAAATAGACGCAATTGAGCGAAAACTTTACCTAGCCCCACAAATGATTGTTAATTGTATGTGAGGCACTTTAATTTAAATAAACCCATGATTCTTAAGAACTATAGTATGTGGCATGATAATAATTAATAGATAAAATCGAGTCGATACTACTCCAGCTCCTATATACTACGTGCATATAATGATTTTGGTTTTTCGAACAAATATTATGCCGAATTTGTCAGTCAGTGTATGAGTTATATGGAGTATATGCATATATAAAATTGCTTAGATTCCAAACCTCTGGTTGATGTTTTACATCTTAAGGTACTGCCCTGGCTTTGATGCTTGCACGCTGCAAGAGTATAAAATGTTGCTCCCTTTACAAACGCCAAAACGATCGGAGCGATGAAAGGATTATCTATTAGGTTCGCTTCTATAGCCGGTAAAATAAAATTTGTCAAGTAGTTGGTGGTAGTTTCTGTTATCATTGATATTCATAATGACTTTCTGTTGCTGCTAATGTGTTAACTTTTTTCCTTTATCGGACAATCGTAAAAATACATATTATATCTATGTGGAGTTCTCTCTCACACCTTAGCTTATTCTTATTGCTGACCTTGTCATAAACATTTCGTTGATTCATAAACTTTTGTCGTTCCAATAATTCTTCCACAAATTGGTTGCAACAAGCATTACTTGTCCTAATATTTATTAGCTCTTTATGATTTTGTTGTGCACTTTATTATGAAAAGTAGGAATAATGTGGCATTGTACAAATTCGTACAATGCTTACATTGCAGCTTAGTACCTCGGCATGTGTGACATATGTCATTGTTATTTAGGAACACTGGACTATTGTGCAGCTATTGTGTTGAAGCTTTGTTTCGAACGTCATTGTCGTCATTAGCCACTACCTCACTACTATTTTTTCTCATCTTTACGTGTTGTAATATTTTCATAAATCATTAATTAAACGCATTAAAGTGGGCGGCAATATAATATGAATGGTAGCACTATCCATATCGTTCACTGCAGCAGAGATCCTCATCGTTTTTTGCATGTTAAAGGTGAATGCATTTTGCGGTTTCGATGATAATAGCGATGCCATATTGTGCTTACTGCTATAGAATTCGTCTTAATATTTCATGAGTCTTGCTTATCCAATTCCTTTTTGCATCACGATGGAGACTTTCCAACCTTGACGTTTTAATCCATGTTGAAATGAACTCCTATTCCTAATGGTTATTAGAGGTGATAGCTTTCAGTACAAAGTGGGATGTAATTAGAAACTGCATCTTTTGAATACTATACATAAAGTAGAGGTCGTCCGCATGTTGTTAGCATGAATGGTGACTGAATGACAAGGCCATGTCGCTGGAGTGATTATAGGCACTCAAGTCTTTTGAGGGATTCAGTGCAACCCAAAGCTTCTTTGAGATCATATTCGTCTATCCTTCAGTTTTTGAGACATTAATCTAAAGTTTTTGACACATCGTTTCCTTCTCAGGAAGCTGCTCGCGTGTCGGAACCGCCAATGTCATAAAAGATATCTTCAAGAAATTTGGCCGGCTATAGCTTAAAGACAACTACTTTCGTTATTTTGAAACCTTCATAATCCTACTATCAATCTATGTAATCGCTAGCCTTCAATATCTACATTTGTTGAAAATTGAAAGTGAGAGGAAAATTTCAGCCTAATAGTTGCTAAGTAAATTACTTTAAAAAGAGGTTCAATAGGCAAACAGAAACACACGTGCGCTCGGATAAACCGCCCAATGTTCAGTCTCCATAATCGGATTATAAGCTTTACAAATACCGCAGACACTTCTAACCAACAGCGAACACACCAAATGGAACCTAACAAAAAACTAAAAAACTTGAAAAGCGAAGAAGAATGAAAGACACTGTATAGGCAAGTGTAAAAGAGGCAATGTGGCAGGAATGTGGCAACGATTGCCGACGGCTGTAATAAACGTAATTGTAACGTCAATATTCGCTTCTAGGCTTCCATTCATTCATTCACATCCTTTAGAAAATCCCTCAAGAGATCACCGTGATAAATCCTCAACAGAAATTTATATTATCTAACGTAGATACATACACAGTACTAGAAAGTTATTTTATAACCTGCATTAAGTGAAACATTTTGTAATATTTTTCTTGCAAATATATAAATTTTTTTGTGATGCGAGTGTTTAGCTGGCGACTTGCTTTGTTGCTTTTGATTGCGTAGAGGCTGTTGTGGCCTTAAAAGTGGCTTTAAAGGTTAGCAGTAACAGGTTGCTCGACACGGATTTGAAGTCATTTTTCTTTTCCACAAAACACAATTTTTAGTTGATATACATAAGCGCTTACTTAGTGAAGGTTTGTTATAATATTAGATATTCCACAAGTTCTGAAAATATGTGAAATAGGTGTGAATAATATAATCAGGAATAAAGGGTTGTTAAACTTATTCCAGTGTGAGAGCGCCCCAAAATTAGCGTTTTTTATAACATTTTCCATTATGGCCAGATTGAAAAAAATAATTATTTGTGGGCATTTAAATTGAAACACCCAACATTTAAGGGGCTATACCAGTGTGACACTTTCAAAAAAAAAATTTTTTTTTTTTGCTTTTTTCGATAGCTTATATAAGTTAAATGTCTTTAAGTTTTTTATTTAAATTTTTATTTCATTACTTTCTTTTTTATAAAAAACTGTACAAAAAATAATTCCTTAAAGTTAAAGTTTGTTGGAGCGATGTCCAACCTGCTTGAAGGATAGCCGAATTAAAAGTGAAACTTAAATCTAAGCTTAAGCTATCACCAACTTAATATTCTAAGCGCCGGCAGAACGAGACGTCGGCAGCGACGCATATTGTTAGTGGCGTGCTAGTAGCGTCATTAAAATCCCTATTTTTAGTTTGGCGTTCTTTTAGTGGGTAGCGGTAAAGTGGCGTGCTAGTAGCGTCATTAAAATACCTATTTTTAGTTTGGAGTTCTTTTATTGGGTAGCGGTAAAGTGGCGTGATGTGTTTGCCAAATTATGTACCTGCATTCCAGAGCTTACATGGTACAGCACACTGTATAACAAAATATTTATTTTGTTAACTCCTCCCTTCTTAATTTCGAACGTCCGCGTTCGACAACCAAGTGTAAAGTTGTAAAGTTTTATTTGGACAACTGAGAGACTTCGATGTAAAGAGTACTATGGCTGAGCTGTAGAATCGTGTTTCGTACCGTAAGCTTTTGTTTATAAAATGTTTCAATGAACGACATATGTACATACATATGTACATATGTAGTGTATTTGGCACTGGTATCGTATTCAATGACGATTGGCTTGATTCCTTAGGCTGGTTATAGGTGCTGTTTATTCGCCTTTGCGCAATTAAGTGGTGTATTTCCTAACTATGTACATACATATTTTACATGATTTACTGCTTAAAGTATTTAAATATTAGAAAAAGGGTTACAATTCATTTTCATTTTTCATATTTCACATTCATATTTAAATATTGGAAAAAGTTTACAATTCATTTTCATTTTTCATATTTTACATTCATATTTAAATATTGCAAAAAATTTTACAATTCATTTTCATTCCTACAAGTGATTCTTACTCTAAATGTTTCTAAAAAAATTTTTTTATTTATATGAAGTTATAATATTGGCCTTGGCTCAGTTAATAACATGAGTATATGTAGTAATTTTTTCTTTTTACAATTTCAATTTTAAATATTTTTATTTTAACTTTTTAGTTTTATTTTTGATAGTAAAGTTATATTCTATTTACATTAACGTATTTTTTCTAATTCTGATGCATATTATTATATGTAATTTTTCAATAAGTTATAATTTTAACTTTTTACTTAAAGCAGTTTTTAATTAAATTTTTATGAACGGTTTTACTCGATTTGGTGAGGACAGTACTGTTAAAGTTTTTAGCGACTATTTCCTCTTTATATCGTGGAGTTAGTTTATTCCCTAACCTTTTATTTATATTTACATAAATTGTGTCACCTATGTCGTAATTCTTCATGGGCGTTTTGTTTTTATTATGATAATTTAAATCGGTCTCTTGTTTTTCTCGTAGCTTCTTAACGTTTTCTTGCCTATTTATTTCTATTTGTTTGGAATCGATTAGTGTTCTGTGGCCAAAGAAGAGCTCGAGAGGTTTTTTACCGGTTGTTGAATGGATTGAGTTGTTGTATTCGAAAATTGATTTGTCTAGGAGTTCCTCAAATGATTCATGCGTATTTTCTGATTTGAGGCAACGTATTATTTCGGTAAGAGTAAGGTGAAATCTCTCAACTTGACCGTTCGAACAGCTTTTATAGGGTGGAGCTTTTGTGAATCTCTATATTGAATTGATTAGTCAGCATGAATGTGATTGGGCTACGAATTAAATGATTTTTCATTGTCGAATATAATAACTTTTGGTATTCCTAATGAAATTATGATGTCTCTAAGAGGTTGTTTCAGATCCTCTGCCGCTCGTGATTTAATTTGTTTAATAAGAGCATATTTCGAAAATTTATCTATGGCGGTAAGAATGAGTTGTTTGTTTGTGTGGTATATATCGATATGTACAATATGTCCGGGGTACTCAGGTATTGGTGTGCTTTGAATAGCGTGTTTATGAGGGTGACGGTCGTATTTATTAAATTTACATGTTCTGCACTGTTTCACGATTTTTTTAATCTTGGATCTCATTTGTGGAAAATAAAACTTTTCTAGAATTTGCAACTTGTTTTCTTCGCTATTTCGGTGGGCACGATTAATGAACACAATCGTTTTCTTTATTTTGATCGACTGAATTTGTTAGATCTCTTACTAACTTCCTAGTGAACTGTATTTTGTATCACTTGAAACGATCGGCAAAAATTTTTTGTATCATACCTAGTGTTCGTTCGTCTGTCATGAGGCCATTAGTAACCGATGGGTTCAGATATGATTTAAGGATATTGGCTAATTTTTCTTCGTTGAAAGTTACATCAGTTACTGTGTGACGATGATATGTTGGGAATGGAATTTCAAACTTGTAGTCAGTGTTGTTTCCTACATTGAGGATGATTTGGTTTTTGAATACGTTAAGGGGTACATTGGCAAATGGTATCAAATTCTGTGAGGAGCTTTCGTCGCTGTTCTGGGTCAACGTCATAGAGTTAATATGTGAATTGCGAGGGGGACGAGATAAAGCATCTGCAACTTTATTCCTTGTTCCGGGTTTGTACTATAGTTCGTAATGGTATTTTTCTAAAATGGATTTCCATCGCTTCATTTTAGAATTGGAATTTCGGTTAGATAAGGCGTATCGGGC